>NC_052049.1:98860565-99055565 GCF_903992535.2 Arvicola amphibius | reverse complement strand
TCATTGTTCTCTGTACTCTAGTGAGGAGACACCTGAGTCTGAGAGCATTGAATTTTGTCGCAGTCACGTACCCAGAAAGCAGACACCATAGAACACACACTTTCTACTCCCTTATAAGAACACCCAGTGGAGGGCATGGGGAGCTTAAATCTAGGCAGCTCACCAGTACCAAGCCACTTGCCCCTTAGAGAGGACCCCTCCAGTAACTTGCTCTGTATTCAAGGGATTGCCCTGATTCTCCAGGCCTTCACTCATTTTTTACCTGCTCTTGTTGTCTTCTGACCTATTCTGTTTGTTACTGGTATGCTAGGAATCCATAGATAATCAAATATGGCTTCTGATTTCAGAAACCTACAATTTTGTAAGGAGACAGGTGGTTGATCAGTAACTGTATTTCTGGTGGGTTAAATGCTCATTGGTCTACATACATGTACTATAGGAACATAGCAAATCATGGCTACATTTTTGTTGTGGAGTAAGAATGAGGAGAGGTTCCGGTCGGTGGTGGCGCACGCCTTTAATCCCAGCACTCGGGAGGCAGAGGCAGGCAGATGTCTGGGAGTTCAAGGCCAGCCTGGTCTACAAGAGCTAGTTCCAGGACCAAAGCTACAGAGAAACCTTGTCAAAAAAAAATGAGGAGAGGTTTATAGGGAAGAAACAAGGCCTAGGTAGAATTAAAAAGATGGTTCCTGGCAGTTGGATGAAGGTGGAGATGGGGGGAGCAGGCATTCTAGAAAAACAGAATAAATAGAGCAGAGAATAAGAGTATGAACCATGTGGGGTGTTCAGAACCCCATTTAAGAAGTAACCCATTGTAAGTGAATTTAGTTTACGACTTTTAATCTTAAGACAAAATTAGGTGGAATTAGAAACTCTCTTAGTCAAAGTTCCTATTTATTCCAATGAGGAGTTTCTGCAGAGTGAAGGACACTTGACGTGACCATGCTGAGATGCGACCGTGCTGCAAACTGGAGGAATCTCCTTCAGTAGGGTTTGGGGGGAACCTGGAAGATGGTACACATATTCACAGGTCTCGTCTGCTTGTGCTACTCTGTCTAACATCTTACGTCCTCCTGATGTTGCGATGCCCATCTTCCTCTAGCCTGGTTTTGTCATTTAGAGAGATGTGGAATCAGTTTTAAGTCACCAGCAGGGCTTCCTTTCTGAGCAGCTGTTGTTTAGGCTCTCTTCAAATGTTAAAGACAATTTGTGTGAGGCCATGGGTTTGGACTGGGCATGGACATTGAGCCCTACAGCCCAGGCCAGCATAGAATTTAATCATTCAATCACTGGGTTTTGATTGCTAGACAAACTATCTAAGCTGTAACCAAACGATTGCTTGGATAGCTAAGCAGTGTTCAATGAAGGTGATTTCTATGCCTTACACGTGGGTTTCTATAAAGGTTGTCATAGGTTGAATGTGTGTTTGGTAGGGTAGGGATCAGGATTCCTGCAGGAAACACCATTAGGGGGATGAAAATGGCCAGCCCCAGAGCCGTGAAGCCAGGAGAAAGACACTCACCAGTGCCTGTAACTGGAGTCCCCAGCAATGATCTGCATGCATACTTTCTGGGCTTTGTTTCATCTCTTCTCTAAGTTGTAACACTCTCTGGGCAAGGCTGAGACAGACTGAGAAGTCCCCCTCTTTAGTTTCTGCTAAACTGTAAATAAATTCATATATATATATATATATATATATATATATATATATATGTTATGTCATTTTCTCTTAAATCCATCTGGACCTAGGGCCAGGCCTTATAGCTGGGAGTTTCAGTAACAAGATCATGTTGTTGGCTGGAGTTTTCAGAGCCAGCCTCTGGGTCTGCTCAGATCGTGGTTTGTTCTTTGCTCATACAAACTCTATTTGACATAACTGGAATTTTCCCTTTTACATTTTGGCATAGTTGGCAAGATGCTAAGCAGAGCTCCAGCAGCCTTGCCTCCAGATCATCAGGTAACCAGGCACTGTGTTCTGGTATTTTCTTGCAGTCACTGGGGATGATGGGTAAAAGTCTCTCTAGGATCCTGTAGCTCTGTAGATTTATGTTTCAAACTGAGTTTGAGCAACTTTGCAATTATGTTCTTATGAAATCCATTTGCACTTTGACAACTTGAAAATGAATATAACACAGTCTGATTACCCAATCCCCACTCTCTCTTGCGTCTTCCTCACCTCTGTCAAATCCCCTGTTCCCTACAGGTCCCTCTCTCAAGTCTTTTTGTGTTGTGACCCACTGAGCTTAATCAGGGCTTTCTGAATAACTCTGGGTGTGGAATTATCTGATGGAGAGGAGTGGTTGAGCATTTTGTCTTCCCAAGTAGCATTTAGAAGTTTTTTGTTACGTATCCAGTCAGGTGTGAGCAGGGCAGTGGACCTTGAGGTCAGATTCCTTTTTCATGATCAGCTTGTAAAACCAGAGTACAATTGTGTGACTCTAATTACCATTCAGAGGACAAGACCCCAGTAGCATCTCTTCCTCGTGGCATTCTTAGCTGAACCAGACTCCAGGAGTTCTAGACATTCCAAGATTCCTGGATGGCAGGCGGGCCTTCTGATGAAGGACAGAGGGCCTGTCAATTCAAATGGGCAGGGAGATATCTGTCAGGAAAACTCTTTGACCCAAAGACCTTAAAATAGGATAAAACCTCCCTACAATGTAGATGAGGAAAATGGCCCCTCTGGATATTGTCCACTTTCATCCTTTGACGGCACCTTAGACTAATCTGTCATAAAAGCACTTCTCCTCTAAGCTCTGTTAGATGCATCTCATCTGAATTCTTTTGGCAGAGACCTTAAGGTACAAGCAGCCTCAGCGATGGCTTCCAGAGCAAGGTCCTGGTGATGTAACAGGGAGGACTTTGAGTCCCAGGGGCCTGCCAAGGATCACTAATATGAGAATTTTCATAACCATGGGATGGTTCTAAAAGTCAGCTTAAACTGTGAGAGGGCTTACAACCTTCTGGGACCTGAAAGTAGTCTGGTCAGTTGGGAAGTGAAACTGGGGCCAATTTGAATAGTCTTCCACTTGGAACTGCAGCTAATGTCATTCATACATGAAAATTCCCTTTCCTCATACCCCTTTCTTTGAGATGAGAGTGACCCCCATAACAAGAAATCTAGAATTAGTGACCACACTGAAGGAAATATGGTTTGGATAAATTTTTTATTTGTAGAGTCTGTGAAAATGGAGTCCTCCCATAGCCCACACAAACAATAGGATGCATTTTCACCATCAGCACACAAAGGGCTTTCAAAGACTAAACAGAGAAGCAGAGCAGCTGCTACAGAGGCTGAACTATGAGATCTGGGGAGCTGCTCCTTCAATCTCCTTTATACCCCACTTAAAATCTTACACTTAGAACAATTAGTCAGCCACATCCTGAACTTTGTGCTTTGATTAAAAACAAAACAAAACAAAACAAAACAAAACAAAAACCCCTAGACTGTTTGTACAAATGTCTGCCCTACCACTGCAAGCTTCTTACAGAAAAGAAGGAAAAGATTTAGGCTTTGTCCCCAGCTCCCATTGATTGGTCTCAGCTAGGCTTCATTCGTGTGCTTGCTGTTGTTTGGCAGGTGGTGATGGTTAGGCTTAAAATCAGATTTAGAGCAATAATTAGGTAGTTCAACCGAACAAGGGGAAGAGCCCCTCGACTCAATTAGCTTTCTGAATTGATTAAAATGGCTAGAAGTTGAAAAGGTGAATCATTTTCAGAAGAATGCATGAACCTTTAGAAGAGTTAATCACAACAGGTCTGTCTGGAAACTGCCTTTGTATAGACTCTTCAATTGGACAACAGGATTACTCAAAAGAGGACAAAAGCCTGACATCTCTGTCTCCATAGTTCATCTGTTGTCTCGAGTTTGGCCAGACTATAATTTACCTCTGCCATTGTGAGCACACTGTGTCAGAAACTTAGACCAGCAATCTTTGTCTTTCTGAGATGTCAGGTTTCATTGAATGGCAGCAAATTTACAAGGTACAACGGTTTTACTCACAGCCGGTCACCAGCTCAGCCTGCTTCCCCTGACAGTCTTGGCCGAGGCAAGCACTTGCTCTTTGACTCTAACCTTAATTTCTCACCTAGCTCTCAGAGATCCTGCATTTCAGATAAGACAGCACATTTATCTCTGCATATGTAGGCTAGAGAATTGGCTGTGTAGTGTTAAAGAGGCAAAGGGTTTCAAGGAGGACAGAGAAGCTACAATTTGGGAACTGATGGTGTGGAAGAGGCTCTGTATTGTTAAGATAATGAACCCAGGGAGGAGGCTGGTGAAGAAGCTGGAAAAGCCGTGATGACTGCAAGTCAGGCCACGGTGGACTGCAGGTTTAAAATAAAAGTTCTAGGGGTTGGAGAGATGCAGTCAGTGGTTAAGGGCACTTGCTGCTTTTACCGAGGATCCCAGTTCAGTTCCTAGAAGCCACATCAGGTGGCTCCTAATCTGTAACTCCAGCTCTAGGACAATCTTGGGCACCAGTACACACACACACACACACATAATTAAAACCCATACAGATATACATAAATGTAATTAAAATTGCTGGAGAGGTAAAGGGGCAAGACTGGATTCTGAGCAAAGCCCAAAACCAAGGGGCAGCTAGGGGATCTTGGAGAGTTGGGAGTTCTCTGCCTGTTGGTGTACTTGATGCATATACCAAGTGGTCAGATGACAGGTCAGTGGGGCCCACTACCATTGCAGTGCTAAGTGTCCATCTTGATAGGAGACCCAGGCAAGGGTGTTATATCCTTTTATATTTCTGGCACACCTTATAACTTCTTGGGCCGGTTCTGATATAATTTTAGTATGTGCCTGTGCCCTTGCAGTCTTAAGTAACCACAACACATTTGTAGAGTAGCGTTTTTCTACTCCCAAGAATGATTTCTCAGTCGATGCAGCGTGAGTGGTGCTGTGCAGATGGTCCCATTTGTGTATCCATTTGGGTGCACAGTTATCCTCTGTATCCAAAATAGAGTTAAAAGTGCCTTGGTAAAAATGGAGTCTCTCTGGGCAAGACATTGTTTTATATATGGACGTTGTAAGTTAGAGCAGGGCACAGTCTGATCCTAACATCTACCTACATGTGTATGTGCTAATCCCTCAGGAGGTGTCTGTTTACATTCGAGTGGTGCATAACTTACCACACTCCCCCTCAAGGCTGACAGGCCGCAGATAAGAGCAACAGGACATCCACTGTCCGCTTCTGCAATGATGTTCTCCAGACCCACAAAGAGTTCCTCAAGGTCTCCAGTAATTGCACTAGCTCTGGAGCCAAGCTGGATAGCAGAGCCTTGCAGACAGCCCAATGATGAGAATACATTCTGTTCTCAACCAATACCGACTCGTACCGCCTCTTTGCAGAACCAGGACCGAGAAAATAAACCAGACCACACTTTGACCCAAACCTGCTTAGTTATTATATCTCTCGCCCCTTGCCCTAATTGTCCTAAAACACATGGCAATACCCTGAAGAAGGACTGAAAAGATCCAACTTCTCCAAAAGTCCATTTTTATCAAAAAAATCGTTCCTGTCATTACTTCTGTTTGCTTTCTTTGGGGCAAGTGGCCAGACCTGGTATGTTGGAGCCCTCGATGTTGGGTGTCTGGCCTAGGGCTCTTGTTGCTGAGGTGTGGTAACCTCTTATCACCTGTGATATGCTAGCCTTCAAAGGATTGGCCTCAGCTAAGTCCCTTAGAAGGTTCTATGGAAATGGAGGGGGACACAGAGGCTTTGCATTTTGCTCTTTTCAAGGGCACTTGATTTTAACTAACCAGTGTACTAAGACAGGGTACGTTGGCGTGGCATTTCCTGAACGCTTTCAGTGGCTAACTTGGTTTAGTGAGTTATTCAAGGCTAAAGGTTAAGAATGAGTACATTGAGTGAGACCAAGTTGGAACTTTGTAATGAGCCTGCTATAGTTCCAAGAGTCTCTTCTAATAACACAAGGTTTTAGAGTTCTGTTGGGTTAAATTGTAGATCTTTATAAAAAAAAAATGTCATTTTGTCCATTAACCGTGCTGAATGAATGTGTGTGGCGTAGTACAGCCTGAAGACAGGATTCATGTGGTTCTGAGTAATGGAAACTTCCTGGATTCTATCTATTGATAAGGGCAAGTTACTAGAAGTCGTTCTGAGAGAAAACAACTATTCCCGGCTTTAACAGAGAAAATCAGCAGGTCTCGAGTAACTGGAAAGGCAAGCAAGGAAATGAAAGGTTAGCTGAGGAAGAAACAGTAGCTTTGTGGAGCGGACCTCGGACCATCTGTATAAAATACGTCTTATTAGGCTACAGATAGAACGGCAACCAGGGTAGATGGTGTTTCTTCTTTTATGGGACACCACAGCTAAAACGATGCAGGAGGGGAACTGGGGACATTAGGGGCAGTGCTAAGTGCAGCGAAGGAAGGACTGACTGTCTGCTCTCGCCGGGTCACTCTCTGCAGGACCAATGGCTGACTGAACTCCTTGTAGCAGCTATTTTGTCTTTGCTATTCACTCAGTGCCAAACCTAATTCTGCTCTTCCAGTTTAATATTTGATGATATATTTCTAGTGGCCTTTCTTGCTTTTATGCATCTCAAGGTCCATTAGAAGACTTGAAAAGTCGTATTAAAGACTGTAGGCCTCTGAAAGTATGAAATTGAACACATCTATCAAATGCTGATATAAAACAGGGAAAAGTTGCTTTTTGCTAGATTATTACTAAAAGTTAAGATTTTTAGGTGTTTCGGATAGCTAAGTAATATGTCACAATTCAAAACAGAAGCAACTCCTTATATGAAGCGTATAAGATATTTTTTGGTAAGCAAAACTATAAATTATAACTATAAATTTAGAGTTTGGCTTTGTTGGAGAATTGATGACCTCTTAAATAGATTACTGGGCTTTATTTCTTCCCAGAGGCAGGGATTGACATACTCTAGGTAAACATTCTACCCTTGGTTGTTGAGACATCATTTTGCTTTGTAGCCCAGACTGACCTGAGCTCACAATCCTCTTGCTTCAGTCTCTTGAACGCAGCCACCATGCCGACTTTATGAAAATAATCTTTTGATTATTTCAGAAAACTGAATTCTCTCTATTAAAAAGCATCTTTCCCTGTGGCTGTGTGACTTTTACAATCGCCTTCCTGAGATATGCACTTTAAATGAGTCCCTTAAAACACACCCAAATTCAGTTGTCGCTGCTGTCCTGTGTTAGGAGAGCATGATACACTTATACACTCGGTGTTAAGCTGGGACAGCCACCTGCTGTCTCTCCTGTCTCTTTTGGTCTTCTATTGTTGACAGTTTAATTAATAGACAAAATGCTTCAAACTATAGGAAACACTAATGTGGTGACTGTCTTCAAATTCCTCAAGTAGTTATGGCCAATATTTGATCTCTCAAGCTCAAAATTCCGGGAAAGTGATCAGAAGTTAAAGTGGGACGTTCTTTCTTCCTGATGGATTGTTCAAATATTTGCAGGGGATTTCATTCAGTTGCTGTCCTCAGTGAGCTAGGATTGCCCCTGCTTACTAGGCTGCTCCCTGGTTGTCTAGAAACTTCCAAAGCAGGAACGTCAGTGTTGTAACAGTAGTTAGAAGGTTCCTGGAAAATGTGTTTTCCTTGTAAGAGGCCTCTAGAGAGATGTCAAGCAACAGTGAAACCGTTTCACTAGAGAAACCATGATATAGGATATTAGGCTGCACAGAGCTGCTATTGCTCCTGTCACTCTGATTCTTGTGTGTAGTAAGAGGCAGTTAGCGCTGGCAAAACTGCATTGCCTTAACCAAAGGCACTGTCGCTCATTTCCTTGGATAAAAGAATCACCAGAAAGCTCCTGCCCTTTGTAATAGAACTTTACATATGCCCCGTTCCTCCAAACTCCAAGATGACCAAATACTACAGGGATTTGATGGCCTGTGCCAAGACATGTATTCACCTGGCAAAGGAAGCACTTTATGGCCTATCAAGTGGTGACAACCAGACCTTGTATAACCTTCTACAAGACCAGCCTTCTGGGAATGAGATCAGAGGCAACTTGATGCTGCTATTGTATGGGCTAACACTGAGTGAGTACTTTGTAACCCATCCTGCAGTGAAGCCCCAGGGCCTTGGACCTGGGGTCCATATATAAACAACTTAGGGACTCCCGCTGGGTTCCTACAGCTGTACACCTTCTGGAGACTTGAAAGCAAAGCTGACTAGGAAAACATTTTGTTCAAAATAGACAGTATCCTAGGTGTGCAGTTTTTCTCATCAATAAGATTCTCCAACATGGTGAGATTGTTTCTTTCACTTTTCCTTTGCTTGTGCCTGCCTCCTTTGTAGAATATTGCTGTAGGCAGGTTCCTGGACCCTTTTAAATACTTGTTTAAACTCCCTGTTCTAAACTCCCTGTGTGGGGAACTAGATTATGTACTGGCTGATCAGGGAGAGGCTTGTGCGCTAGTTAATAATTAATACTAATGCAGAGAGTTAAGTATAAGAAAACTGATATATAGGTTTGGGATTTAAATGGATAAATTAATTTTCTTGCTCATTCTTTGATCACTTGGTTTCATTTGGTTTAGGTATGGGGGACCTGGCTGAAGTTCAGGGAGGGCCTGGCCAAGGACTATTTTTAAAAGGTCTTTGCATTGCCTTCTTAACAGTTCTAGTAGTCTGGTGTGCTATACCCTCTCGGGGTTCTAAATACCCACATACAGGCATCTGCTCAGTGCTAAATAAGCTGCCTTTGGCTAGGAAGATAGGAACTTAATGAAGCTTATGATTGCGAAGACATGAATCAGTGGGTGGTGGTCAGAATCGTAACCCAGGACAATGGTGACCTAGAATGATGTTGATACCCTAAGTTTAGCTTAAATTCATACTCAGAGACTAGGTAAAAGGGTGCGTGGGGGGGTGTGTGTAAAGTAAATACGTGGATTTGGACTCGGGGATCTATATGGGGCTCTAGGGACTGAACCAATACAGAGACTGACAATGACTGTGAAGGTGATTTCAGAATTCCCTGTATTAGCCCATCAAACTGTACTCAATGTCTCTTTCCATGCCTCACCTGTCGTCCTGTGCATGCCACCAGGTAACACGTGGTGGCATTCTCAGAACATCCTCCGCCCTGGAAGCTGCTTGATTCTTATGTGAGTTTCATTTCATTTATTTTTGTTCAAATAAACCTTACATGACATAATTGGCCTTGGGAACTTCGGCTGTAACCCCAGTACCTGAAGCTTTCTTGTCTTCATTCTACTGAGTATTCACTTGATGCCACAGCCTCTTTTCCTGAGCTGTTTCATCAGCTCCCTTTTCTGATTTGGTGGTTTTCATTTCTAGCATTTTGAACTGACTATGGATGCTTTACGTTTCTCTGCAAAAATTTGCTATCTGTTCATACACATTATCCACTTTTTCTGAGAACTGTCAACAATTAACCATTTTTATTAAAACTGCAGTCTAATATTTGAGTTATCTGTGGATCCAGACCAAGTGGCTTCTTTATCTTGTGATGATGATAATTATTTTCTTTTGGTTTGTGCATTTCATAGTTTTTCTTTAAATCAAATGATGGGTATTATATCAGAAGAACAGGAGAGACTGAGGTAAATAGATTGTGGGTCCGACTTCTTCCCGGTTACCTGTGTTGAAAGGTAGAGTCAACTGAGCCAAAAGATGAGCTAAGCTGTTTTGTTTGTTTGTGTTTGTGAGATGTGCCATCTCAGCCAATGGCTGAGCTATCTCTCCAGCCCAGTTCCACTGAGATTTAAGTTCAGATCACTGGATTCAGAGTGCTACCCAGCATGCCACTGTACAACGCTAAACTTTGTTTTGCATTTTATTGCTGCTATATTTGCCTTCGGTGTTGTGGTGGTTTGAATAGGTATGGCCTCCACAAACTCACACTTGAATGCTTGGCCTATAGGGAGGGGCACTATTTGGAGGTGTGGCCTTGTTGGAGGAAGTATGTCACCATGGAGGTGGGCTTTGAGGTCTCTTATATGCTCAAGCTACACCCACTGTAGGACAGTTCACTTCCTGTTGTCTGCAGATCAAGATGTAGAACTCTCAGCTCCTTCTCTATAACCATGTCTGCCTGTATGCCACTATGTTTCTTATGATTCCAATAATGAACTAAACCTCTAAAACTAAAACCCAGTTCCAATGAAATGCTTTCCTTTATAAGAATTGCTGTGATGGAGCTCAGCTACCACCCAGGGCCACAGCTGGGAATGGAGTTTGCCCGTCCTAACATCTACCCCATCTGGGACCTACTGGAGCTCGTGAAGGGACTGGTCCTGTAGAATGATACCTGCAGGATCTCCATGACTGGGGGTGGCCTTGGGATGTCCAAGAGGAGTTTCACTGAGGCTCCAGTGATGATGGTGTACCAGAAAGTAGAGGCCTTGAACCAGACCAATGACTCATTGCAATGAGCACTTACTAGTGAAGCTGACTGGAAGAAAGGGTGTATTGTGTGACACACCACAGCTCCCAGTGCAGTTAGGATGAATGAAGAGGTGTGGAGAGGCAGGAAAGATGGAGAAGTGAGGAGGACTCTTTGTTCGTTTGGTTTGTTTTTGTTTTTGTTTGTTGGTTGGTTTGCTTGCTTTTGGTTTGGTTTAATTGCTTTTTAATTTTCTTTTGGGGGTGCTGCAGGGGTGGCGGAGGACATGGGGGGACTGGTAGGTGAGTTTAATGAGGATGTATGATGTAAAATTTCCAGAGAATCAATAAAGAAATTTTGTTTTTGTTTTTGTTTTTTTTAAAGAATTGCCATGGTCATGGTGTCTCTTCATAGCAATAGAAACTCTAAGACAAGTGTGTCCTGGCCTTGAGTCTTCAGCAGTAGCTGCTGCTCCCTTGGATTTAGTATGGAATCTGTGGGTGTGTTGGGGGGTCCTTCAGCAGGTCCTGCACGCAGGTGCTGTTGGAAGTCTCCCTGCTTCCATTTGTCTTCCACCTGCAGCTTGCTCCTCACCTGTTATCAGGCTTGTGTTCTCCGTGGGGTGGTGGGGCTGTTGGTTCTTAGACCTTCTGCTCTTGTCTCAGTCTTGGGTCACCAATGCACCCCGGATTTGGATATGGGCTTTCCTTCTACCTTTCCTTCTGCGACAGCGGACCACATGGAGACAGGAATCTGGGATATCGAGTTTCCCACCTCTTTCTCACTCTCAGTGGGAGCTGACCTCTGCTTGTGACCAGTGTAGAGCCTTCCCAGGCATACAGTATTTGCTCCCATTGCTCCTTCAGTGACAGGTAGCTTGGCTTTTGGCTGGAGATGGAAGGGGACCTGTCTGCTTCGGTGACAGATGCTGCTGCTTATTACTGGCTACCAAGCTTGTGGCAGATGCAGGGGGGCACTTACCCCCCTTTACTTCTCTTCCTTTCTCTGAAGCAGCTCCTCTTTGCTAAAATTTATGGGTGGGGAGGGCTTCTGGCCTCTTCCCAGAAGAACATGAGGCAAACTGCTCCAGTATTATAGTGCCTGGGCACTGCAAAGGGGACGCTTAGGTTTCTTGCCTTCTTGCCTGGTCCCTCTTCCTTGTAAGCACCCAGAGGAGGATGTGGCAAAGCACTTGTGGCATCCCCTAGGATGAGAACTCTCAAGAATTCTTTTAAAACATGATTGAGTAATATTTTTCTTTTTAAAAAATTATATTTTCTTTTATCAAAAATAGATTTTTTCATATATTATATTCTGAGTATGGTTTCCCTCCCTCTATTCTTTCCAGTTCCTCTCCCCTTTTCTTCTCATCTGGAACTATGCCCTTTCTGTCTCTTGTTAGAAAACAGTCTACTGAGGGATAAAATAAAATCTAATAAAATAAAACAAAGCACACACACTATAATAGGACAAAACAAACAAACAAGCAAAGGAAAAGAGCCCAAGAAAACACACAAGAAACAGATGTATAAAGAAATCCATTTGTTCATGTACTTCTTTGGAATCCCATAAAAACACAAAACTCAGGAGCCATAATATATGAACCTGTAAGATATAAGAGAGAGAAAGGAAAGAGAAAAAAAATTTTAAAAAGCCCTGACTTGGAATTGGCAAAGATGCCATTAAGTTTGCTTTTTGTTGGCCGTCCACTGCTGGGCATACAGCCTTCCCTTAATAATAGCTTGTTTCCCTGGTAAGACTCCTTTGGAAAAAACATAATTTTCATTTGTAAGTGGTTATCAACTGGAAATAACTTCTGGGTTAGGGATGGGGACTCGGGGCCATTTCTCCTTTAGCTCTAAGACCCCACCCGGTGCAGAGCTGTGCAGGCTATGTGCACACTGCCTCATTTCTCTGCCGCTTCGGTCCTGTTGTGCTTAGATGGCCTTGCTTCCTTGGTGGCCTCCAGTCCCCCTGTTTCTCACACTATAGCTGCCTCTTCCTCTGCAGGGTTCCCTGAGTCTCGAGGAGAGAGATTTGACTGAGACATCCAGTTTAGGGCTGAGTGGCCCAAGTTCTTTCATTCTCTGGGTGTTGTCTGGCTTTGGGCCCCCATATTCGTTCTTATCCTGCTGCAGAAGGAAATTGCTCTGATGATCACTGAGCAAGGCACGGGTCATGTAGTACAGCAGAATTGACTTAACAGCTGATATCCACATAGAAGTGAATACACGGCTACTATCCACATAGAAGTGGTTACCTTGCTCAGGAGGATTTTCTCTAGTTCTATCCATTTGCCTATAAATTTCATGATTTCATTTTTTTTTAAAAAAAAAAACAGCTGAGAAATACCCCATTGTGTAAATGTGCCACATTTTATTTATTTATTCATTTGTTGAGGAGCTTCTAGACTGTTTCCAATTATGGCTATTATGAATAGAGCAACAATGAACATGGCCCTACCACAAGTGTCCTTGTGGTAGTATAAAGGGTTCTTTAGGTAAATGCCCAAGAGCGGTATAACTGGATCTTGAGGTAGATCAATTCTTCCTGAGGAACTACCACGCTGATTACCATAGTGGCTGTACAAGTTTGCACTCCAACTAGCAATGGATGAGTGTTTCCCTTGCTCAACATCCTCACCAGCATGAGCCATCATTTGTGTTATTGATCTTTTGTTTTGTTATAGCAATTTTCATGTATTGGATTGTCCTTTCAAATCCATTTCTCTTTTTTTCTAAAACAATCTTTTTTTTTCTTTTTCATACTAAGCCCAATTTCCCCTCCCTCCTCTCTTCCCACCTCCCACATTTCCTCCATCAACTCCTCAGAGATGGTAAGGTCTCCCAAGAGGAGTCAACAAAGTCTGGCATATCACATTGAGACAGGACCAAGGCCCTGCCCCCCATATCTAAGATGAGCAAGGTATGCCTCCATAGGGAATGGTTCCAAAAAGCCAGTTTAGGCACTAGGGATAAATCTTGATCTCACTGCCAGTGCCCCACAAACTTCCTAAGCCTCACAAATTTGCAGGCAAATAGATGGAACTAGAAAAACCCAATCCTGAGTGAAGTAACCCAGACCCAGAAAGACAAACATGGTATGTACTCACTTATAAGTGGATGTTAGTCATGAATCAAAGGATAACTAGCCTACAATCCACAACCCCAAAGAAGCTAGGTAACAAGGAAAACCCTAAGAGAGACATACAAGGATCCCCCTGGGAAGGGGATATTAAAAAAAAATTCCTGAGTAAATTGAGAAGGGGGGGATGAGAGTGGAAGGGGAGGGAGAAAGAGAGCTTGAGAAAACAGGATGGTCACAATGGGGGAAGGACAGAGAGGGAGAACAAGGAGAGATTATCTTGATAGAGGAAGCCAGTATGGGATTAGCGAGAAACCTGATGCTAGGGAAATCTTCAAGAATCCATGAGGATGACCCCAGCTAAGACTCTAAGCGGGGATGGAGAGGGTGCCTGAACTAACCTTTCTTTGTAATCAGATTGATGACTACCTTAATTGTCATAATAGAACCTTCATCCAGTAACTGATGGAAGTAGATGCAGAAATCTACAGCTGAGCACTGTGCTAAGCTCCTGGAGTCCAGTAGTAGACAGGAAGGAGCGAAAATATGAGCATAGGAGTCAAGACTATGATGGGGAAGCCCACAAAAACAGCTGACCCAAGCTGGTGGGAGTTCACTGACTCTGGACTGACAGCTGTGGAACCCACATAGGGCTGAGGTATGCCTTCTGAATGTGGGTGTGTTATTGGTCTTAACTGTGGAGGCTGAAAATGCAGGCCCATTTCCACCTTGTCTGACAGTCAGAGAGTTTGGAAACTGACAGACAGAACTGCACCTCCTAACGCAGGAGGTGGTTGTCTGGATCTTTTTTAAAATTAAGTTAGCTCAGAGCCATCCTGAGGGATGGTCAGGATATGCAAATGTACTTCTGCTCCTTCTATTGTCTAGGGAAGGGCGGTCTTCAGTGTAGGTGACTTAGAGCACCTTAGCTACCTAGAGGACAGAATGCTAATGATTTGATGTCTCAGAGTGATAAAGCCATCGACTGTGTGAGTTATCCTTTTGTATTATATTAATAAAGTCTTTTGTTACCTTGCCCCCACCCCTTACGCTGAATAACAACCACAGGTAAATTTCAGGATTTCAGTCACTGGAATGCCCTCTTGATACTTTCTAAGTTTTCTGTCTTATTACTTTTATACGACTTCATATTTTTTACTTATATTTCTTCAATTCACATGCCCCTACCCTGGTAAGTATTTTTGTTGACGCTGGTCCTTGATACTTAACCATTCTGACAGTTGTAAGATGAAATCTCAAAGTATCTTAATTTCATTTTCCTGATGGCTAAGGATGCTGAATATTTTTTATTTCTCAGCCATTTAGATTTTCTATTTTGAGAATTCTGTCTTTAGGTCTGTACCCCATTTTGAACTGGGTTATTTATTTTCTTTTTTCACATTAAGATTTATTTTATTTCCTGAGTATGGATGGTTGTTTTGCATATATATATTAGTATATTTCATGTGTACTTGGTGAACTGGGAAGCCAGAAGATGATATTGTATCCCTGGAACAGAATATTTTCTTGACATTTAGTTTTTAGAGTTCTTCATAGATTTTGAATATTATCCTTTTATCAGATGTGGAGTTGGTAAACAAACAAACAAACAAACAAAACAAACCTTTTTCCATTATCTAGGCTGCCACTTTGTCATAATTATGGTGTCTGTTAGGAATTTTTCTAACGCGAGCTCTCTGCCGGCACAAAAATCCCAATCAAGCCAAATATCCCGTGAATGCTACCACGAAGGTGGGGATGGAGTAGGGGTGGGGACCACGAGGGAACTTTCCAGGGAAGCAGTTTAAATAGACTGGGGGAGTGTCAAGATTTTGGTGGGCTGTCTTGACCCTCCTTTGGGAAGGGGTCAAGGCTTGGCGGGCACCAGGGATAGGGCCTCCAAAGATGGAGGCCAGAGACCGGGACTTACAGTGTCCTTTGCTATCCAGAAGCTTTTCAGTTTCATGAGGTCCCATTTATTAGTTGTTGATCTTCGTGCCTGTGCTGTGTCTGTTCAGAAAGCCTTTTCCTGTGTCAATACATTCAAGGCTACTCACCACTTTCTCCTCTGTTATCAGGTTCAGTGTGTCTGGTTTCACGTTGAAGACTGTGATCTATTCGGAGTTGAGTTTTATGCAGGGTGATAAATGTGGATTTACTTGCATTCTTCTGTATGCCAACATCCAGTTTGAGCATTTGCTGAATATTCTTTTTTCTAGTGTGTATTTTTGACTTATTTATCAAAAATCAGGTGCCCACAGGTATGTAGACTTACGTATGGGTCTTTAATTCTATTCCATTGATCAAGGTATCTGGTTTTATGCCAGTGTGTGCTATTTTTATTACTATAGCACTGAGTGCAATTTGGTTTAGGGGATGGTGATATCTTTCACAGTTTTTTTTTTATTATTATTTAGGATTGCTTTTGGTTTTTTGTTTCCATATGAGGCTTTTATTGCTATTGTGCTTTTCCTATCTGTGAAGAATTGTTTTGGGATTTTCATCGCATTGAATGCCATTTCTAAATTATTACAGCAGCCCAGATGTGGCGCTGGGGAAGTCACCGGTGCTCCAGCTCTTCTCTTTCTGCTGCAGTGACAGCTGCGACTACTGCAGAGGACCCTAGGAACTTGGTCTACTGTTGTCTTACCTTCCAGATGTGCCCAGAAGAGTTGTGTTGATTTTCCAGGTTTTTTCTTGTTGGTAGAGTGTAAGGTGTGAGCTCTGGAGCGTTTTATATTGTGAACAGAAGCTGGATGCCCAGGACAGCTATTGCTGTCTCTGTCACAGACCACTGACCAGCACCATTTCCTACACAGAATCCTCATTGCTCTCTTAGGAAGTCATTTATCCTCCAAGTTGACCAACATTACTCTTCTTTACATTTGAGCTTTTAGCTTATAGAACATTTTCTCAAATACTCTTTGTGACTCTCGTTCTTAGCATGCTTACTAAAAGCATTCAAATGGAAAGACCCTTGCTACTCTTCACCCTGGAGTATGCCGCTCAGAGCTGTCTGGAAAGAAATACCCCAATGGTAAATAATATCTATGCCTGTTTTCACGAGCTGCATTTGGGGTCCAAATTGGAATCTTTTCTTTTTTCTTTTCTTTTTCTTTCTTTTTTTTTCAGTTATGATGTCTGAAAAGTCACATTATGTTGCCTGGGACACCACTTAGCCTCTGTGTCTTCTTCCCTCTGGCTCAGAAACCAATTAATAAATATAAGGTTTAGATTGTTAACAGGTAGCTGCCTTAGTTTTATGCATTATATTAGCATGCACTAAGAAGGACATGACACAGAAATTTTGTTTATGTAAATTTAACCTATATATCAAGATAAAAAGAAGACACAAAAACTAGGTAACTTAGTCAAGACCACTCATGGTTCACACTCAGACTGGATGGCTTCAGAGCCCGGGTGTGTAATGACTGAGCTATGGTGTAAACCTTGCATTATTTGGTTAAATCTTTCAGAAGGGAAAGAAAGGTGAATCACCCAGATAAATACTATAAATACTGCGCCACTTTACACTAGAAATATTAGCCCAAAGGAAGCTGTTGGCATGAAGTACTTTGATATTTTTGTCTATGTGTGTGAGCATGTAAAAGAAATGATACCACCCCATCCTCACTAGCATTATTTGGCCTATTTAGTACTGGTTAGTGTACTTTATTTGAAACTTCACTCATAATGGTCTCTTTAAGGGAATGTCAACAGCAACAGAGGTCTCTTCTTAGACAGTTTCTTAGTTTCAGAACTGGTATAAATGGATAATGGCTGCCTGACTGTTCTTCTCCTGCCTCCCCCCACCCTCTGCAGAGAGATGCAAGACCACGCCATGTGTGCGGGCACTAGAGTTTGCTCAACTTTTAGAATGCTGAGAAAACAAAAACAGATGGTTGTGAAACTCAACACTTATTTTTAAGAAGCAGATGTTTCTAGAGATAGAAAGAGCCCAAGAAAACAGCTGGGGTATCTCAATGTCTCCATGCTGGCCCATTCCCAAGAGCAGAAAGTCTCATATCTATGGGTGCTGCTGGTCTTTGGAACCTCCAGGAAGGATTGTCTCTGGGTTTCTAAACTCTTTAGATCCCAGGGAATGGAGAAGTAGGAAAAGTATCAAAAGTCTAGGTGGACATAGTTCAGGATAAAAAGCTGGTAGCAAGGCAGAGAGGAGCCACTGGAGCGGAGATGACTGCCAACCATTCAGTTCAATTGTCTAGTAACCTTCTTCTATACTCCAGGATACAGATAAAGAAAAGAGAAGCATGTTTACTGATGTTTCTGTCCTGTCCAGTTCCCACAATCATTAAGTCCCAAAGAAATCACACAGAGGTCTATATTAACTATAAACTGATTGGCCCATTAGCTCAGGCTTCTTATTAACTCTTATAACTTATATTAGCCCATTATTCTAGCATATGTTAGTCACATAGCTCAGTACCTTTTTCAGTGGGGCAGTTACATACTGCTTCTTCTGAGGCAGGCTCACAACTGCAGAAAGAGCTTTCTTCTTCCCAGAATTCTCCTGTTCTCATTGACCTGCCTCTACTTCCTGTCTGGTTGTCCTGCCTATACTTCCTGCCTGGCTACTGACCAATCAGCATTTATTTAAGATTTAATTGACAGAATATAGACCATGGTCCCACACCAGAAACATAAAAATGGATGCAAGAGTAAAATGCCAGTTGGGAAGCTGCCTCTATTTGACCAAGTAAAAGAAAAGAATCTAAGAAAATATAGACTCTACTCCAAAGAGCAGAAGGGGAGAAGAGTGTTAGAAATTTAGATAAACAGTAAAAGGATAAGTAAAAACTAAGGAGAAAAAGTCAAACGACTCATGGAAGTCATGGCTCCTTAAAACAGGAGGCAGGGCCGAAGACTCCCCCCAAAAGTCAGCCTGGTGGTCCTGGGGGAAGCCACTGGGAGTCTTACCTGCTTGAGATGCCCACAGCCCCAGTAACCCTGGAAACAAGTTGTGAATTGGTTTGGTGGAGGGATTGATCAGCCATGGACAGGAATCCAATTGTGTCACTCTTTATGGCTTAGAGAGAAGGGACAGGACAACATCTTGAGAGACAACCTATTATTTGAAGTTGAGACACTCTGAGAAACTAGGGATGTTCAACAAACACAAGACAGAGACCCTGAATTTAATCTGCCACAGTCCTGGGGCAAGAGACAGCCCTGGGAAGCAATTGTGCCTGGTAGCCCCACCGTGCAAATGGCAGAAGGGCCAGCTGAGAAGCAGATGACTCATATAAGATCCCATGCTTCCTGTGTGCTTTATGATTATTCTGTGGGGGAGGCTGTTATTTTTCTTTTCTTCTTTCTCCTCCTTCTCCTCCTCCCTCTACTCTTTTTGATTTTGTGGCTTTATTGGAAACAGATAGAGAGCATGAAGTTGGGCAGGTAGGCAAGTAGAGAGGATCTTGGAGGAATTAGAGGAAGGGAAAGAACATGATCAAAACATATTGCATGAAAACCTATTTAAAAGAAGCCAAGAAAAGAAGAGGAGGCTCAATAGGAAGATCCACAAATAAATAAGAGATAAACAAACCAATAGATATGCAAATCATATCACAGAATCATAAGAAATATAAGAAAACAAGATGACATGATCCTTTAAAAAGATCATAACTTTTCCCAGGTGGCAAGGACAAAAACAAAACAAAACAAACCCAAAAAACAAAAAGAAACAAAACTGTGACCCTGCCCAGCACCATTAAGATTGAGCGAGAGAAGGAGGCCCACATGTCTCCCTGAATGGCCTGCCCTGGCCTTGAAGAGAAAACACTGGCAGTTGGGCACAATTATGGTGAGCATACATATGGTGGAGTACGGGTAAGAGAGAGACAGAATGGTTCATATCTTGTACAGAGAGGCAAACCTGAAGAGGTAAAGGCAGTGGGGAGCCTGCTGAGGTGAGTGGCTTGCTTGCTGCCTGGGGCCATGGTATTATTTTAGCCTGGGCTGCTGCTAAGGCATCTGTGGTCCTGCTGCAGCCGTGGTCTTTGTTGATGTTCATGGCTCCTGTTACCACTGAAGGCTGAGAGGATAGAGCTGCACAGTGTTGATCCCTCCCCTCTCAAGCTGAAACTATAGGAAGAACTGGTCCTGACCCTCACCAGCTGCAGCACCAAGGAGAGTAGTCCCTGCACCTTGCTTGGGCAATGCAGTAGAACCAGCCCTGGTGATACAGGTTTGGGTAAGTTGACCCTGAGGGCATGAAAGCAGGAGAACTGGCCCTGCCCCCTGCTCCATGCTGCCTAGGGTGAACTAGCCTAAGGCAGTGCTCACCCTGGTGGTGGTGGTGGGGTTGGTGGGCTGGTTAACTCTGCAACCATCTAGGCCCAGAACAAGGGTTATGAGTTTGCCCACCCAACATCCACCCCATCTATGATCTGCTGGAGCACATGAAGGGGCTGATCCTGCAGACCCAACACTGCAGGGCTGCCATGACACAGGGCAACAACAGGATATCCAAGAGGAGTCCCAGTGAGGGCCCAGTATTGATTGTGTAGCAGAAACCAGAGGCCTCGAACTGGACCAATGACTCTGCAATGGATTCTTTACTTGCAAGTAAAGATGTATGGACTAAAGGGTATACTGTGTGGCTCACTGCATCTCAATACAGCTTCTATGATGGGATTTTGTTTTTCTGTTTTTTTTTCTTTTCTCTTAAATCTTATATTATTTTACTTTATTGGAGGGAGTTGCAAGGGCAGAGAGTATATTCAAAATAACAGGAAGATGAATGGAATCAAGATGCATGATATAAAAGTCACAAAGATAAATAAAAAAATAAAAGATCATAGCTCCTCAGCTACTGAACCCAAAGACATTGAAATGGCCAAAGGCTTAAAGAATCTTTTAGAAATTTATTAGTAAAATGATCAATGACTTCAAAGAAAATACAAATAAACAAATGAATTCAGTCCAGGCCCTGGAGAGGAAAATAATCAATGTAGGAAAAAAATCAACAAAATGTATGAGGAAAAAATTTAACGGATATAATACAGATATAAAAGTAAGCAACATGGGAGAAAATATCAGTAAGGAAATCGAGTTTTTTAATAAAACTAACAACAAATGGAAATTTTGGAAATGAAAACTCAGTGAATCTAGTGTGTGTGTGTGTGTGTGTGTGTGTGTGTGTGTGTGTGTAAGGAGGGATTGGCGGCAATGGAAAGTCTCACTAATACACTGACCAAGAAAAAACAGAATATCAAAGTTAAGGACAAGCTTGAGGAAATATTACATTCAGATAATAATAGGGAAGGAAAAAGAGCATGGCCTCAATGTCTATGAACTCTGGGATACAATCAACAGATAAAATAAAATAATTCATGGGATAGAAGAAGGAGCTGGAATAGCCAATAAAGGCACAGTCTGATATATTGTAGCCTAAATTTCCCCAAATCTGAAGAAAGAAACGATCATTTAATGCTAGAGCAGGGAGGGCCACAGAAGTGCTCCGTGTCATACTATATAATATAGTCAGGATGTTAAAAACAGAAAGCAAAGAAGCAATATTAAAAATTGTAAGAGGCCACGTGTGGTGGTGCAAACTACTCACATTATGGCCAGAAAGCCAAGAAGAGGACAGTGGTGCCCAGTCTACTTTAAGGGAATGCCACTCCAATGACCTAAGGACCTCCCACTCTCCCTTTCCTCATAAAGGTTCCATCATGTCCTCAGCACCAAGCTGAACTCTGTTTTGTTCCTTTAACACATGAGCCTTTGGGGAACACAACATCCAAGCTAAAATAATGGTCATTGAATCTAAATTTCATAAAAAAACAAGTACTTAAATCCCTAGGGTTCTATTACAAAGTACCAAGAACTGGATGGCTTAAGAGGACAGAAGTCACTGTCTCATGGTTCTAGAGGTAGAAGCCAAGGTCAATGTGTCTGCATGACTGCTTCTTTTGAAGGACCATGGCGGAACCTATTCTGGGCTTCCTTTCCAGCAAATTGGGTATTGCTGAGGTTTTCTTAGTTTCTTAGCTGGCTTGTCTGTCTCTGCCTTTCTCTCTGTTCTATCTCTCCCTCTGCACCCATGTCTATGTTTATAAGGATTCAGCTATGTTGGATTAGGGGCCCACTCAACCCAGTGTGACCTCATCTTAAGTCTTCAATGATATATTTCAAAATAAAGTTATATTTAGAGATATTAAGGATTGAAACGTATACATATAGATTTGGGGCACGCTATCTACAATTATCATTTAGAAAAAAGAATCTTAGAAACAATACAAAACATGGCATTGATAACTCATACTTGGGGTGCTTGGCATGGTTGGCAAAAAGCTTAGATTCTATAGAGAACTGGCCTAGAACACGACAACAGTGGGAACGTGGTAGGAGTAAGGCTGGGGTAAGGTACTCAATCAGTGGAACAAGTGGAGATATAGAGACATGCTGAAGGATAGTGAGGAACACAGCCAGCTGGACTTCTGAGGACAGGCAGAGAACACATTGGAGGTCCTTTATGGCTGAAGGAAGGAGTTTGCACTTCATACTCTTGGCAGGAAGAAGTCACTGAAGGATTATGACGCACACCACTGGGACAAATAAGCAGTTCAAATTAGGCCTGTAGTATGTAAATATTTGTTCAGTTATTGAGAATGACACTGGGGACCCATGTGACTGGCACACCCACTTTAACGTCTTTTGCGGTGGTGAACTGGATAGCCACTCTGGTGCTCTTTGCACATATTTGGCCTCTTGGCCTTGGCTGTGGATAGTCTGTGATCAGATGTGAGCCAAGCGATCTGATTTATATGGGGATCAGACCAAATGAATGGAACACACAGTGTTCTCAGGACTGAAAGGATACACAACAGAGGCCTGGCAGACTATGTCCCAACGTGCTGGCTAGGAATAGGGAAGTCAGACAGGAGCAGGTGGCCTATGGAATAGAGACCAGATTTAAAAAAAAAAAAGCTAATAGCAATCTCAAGAAGCTCGGGTTTCATGGCTTGCCAGAGTACACTGTCCAGAGTGGTCATCCTCTCCCTAGTAGGAAGGTCACACAGGAACCAAAACTTCATGGAGAAGTAAAAACTTAGTCAGCCAGTCAATTATTCGGTCTGTGCGATGCCAACTCATTTCAAAGGAAACCACTGTTTAACCTTAGTGGTTGGTTGCTGTGGCAGCAACTCAGCACAGTCCCAGTGTCTGTCACTCTGACATGTCACTCAGTGCAACAGCAACATCTGGCATCATACAACTCATGTGGGCAACCCCACCATCACCACAGACTATGTAGGGTGATAATTAACTCGTCAACACCCCCGTTCCCCAACAATTTCCACTTTTCTTGGACAGCTTAGCTCAAGGTCTGAACCACTGCAAAGAAAGGTTTCTAGTCCTGACTCCAGGATCCATCAGTGACTTTTCTGGTCGGGGAGTTTGCTGAGATACCCATGCCCTCTGCCTGGGTGATTTCAGTTCTGCCGACTTCAGATGAGAAGGGCTCCATTGTTATGGTTTAGAGATTATTACTATGGAGAAGCTAAACTCAAAGCAAATGTAAATTGGCAACACTCCTCTAATACAGAAGTGTGTTCATATTGTGTGCACTTAGAGTGCTATTCACTGTAATTTGAAGGACACTGGTCCCCACTGGGGCTGCTTCTGTAAGGTCTTCTATTCACTTCAGAACTGAAGAAGATACCCATTTCCTTTCTGGAATGCCCTGACCTGTCCCCAACATTGAAAAAATGAGTGCACAGCTTGGCACTGGACATGTAGAAAGCACTCAGTAAACGGTGGATACAAATAATTATAATCTCTCTCTCTTAATATGTCAGGTATTGAGCTGGGCATAGTGTTGCCCACCTTTAATCCCTACACTTGGGAGGGAGAGGCAGGTGGATCTCTCTAAGTTCCAGGTCAGCCTGGTCTACAGAGTGAGTTCCAGGCCATCCAGGATTGTGAGAGTTCCTATCTCAGAAAAGACAGCAAATAAACAAAAATTAAAAACAAACAAAACCAAGCATAACAAAAACAAAACAAAACAAAAAGCATGCAAGTACTGTCAGTCTACCTTATGTTGATTTCTTCTGAGCACTCATGTATAAATCACAGCACTGGCTGGAGTTATCAGGGAAGGAAAGGTTTTGCCTGCTCTGATGAGGCCAGCAGTCAGGGTGTGGTCAGGCTAAAACTGTTCTCCAAAAAAAGTATCTGTGCCTTCCCAACACGACAGGGATCAGTGACCTCTTCTGTTTTTCCTGTCAATTCTCAGCAACGCACTAAAGACTTTTAGTGCTGGGAGGGAGGTTTTTAGATAGTGATTGATTATTCCTCATTTCCCCCATTAACATATACAGTTAGAAAAATAAGTATTCAACTTTTTGTTTATGGTTTAGTGCCTTCCAATGGTTTAATGAGATAGAAAAGATGGGAGTCATAGTTCTCATGGTCAGAACTGTGTAATTTAGTTAAATAAAGAAGCTTGCATCTAAAATGGTCCTCAAAGGTCGTGTGCTAGAGGCTTGGTTGCTACTGGGTGGGCTTTGGGGAGTGTTTGGATCATAAAGGCTCTGCCTTCATCAGTGGATTATTGGGAGGTGATAGACACACAGGAGGTGGGTCCCAACTTAAGAGTAGATCTTCGGCAATGTGACTTTGGGAACCATATCTTGTCCCTAACATCTCTCTGTTTCACCCTCTCTGCTTCTTGACCTCCACAGATGAGCAGCTTTGTTTTGCCACACCCTCCTTGCTGGGATGCGCAGAGATGACATAGAACCACAGCAGTCAGGCCACGTAGCCATGGACCAAGACAGCTGAAGCTAAAAGCCTGTCAGTCAGTCTTCCATCCTTTTACATGCATATTTTATTCACAGCTATAGGAAGCTGAATAGCACACACAGTTTTAGGGAAAAGCTCTCAAAGCTTCCAGGAATTACTCAAAATGACCTATTTATCCAATACAATTGCTAGAAAAAGGCCAATGATTATTTAGGCAAAATTGAAGAAGTCATCTTAAAGTTCATATGGAATTGTAAAGCATTCTGGAATAACTACAATAATCTGGGAAAGGAAAGCTACGTTAATGAAAACAGTGTGCAACTGGCATAGGCACAGTCCTATAGGGAAACAGAAGAGAGAGCCCAGAAAGAAACTATTTGATGTGGTCAATGACTTTAAGCAAGGGTGCCATGACCACTCAATGGGAAAAGGACAGTCATGTCAACAAGTGTGGCTGGGAAAACTAGATACGTATATAAACAGAATGCAACTAGACCCTTACCTCACACTACATACAAAGTATAACTGAAAATGCATTGAAGACTTCCATGTGCCAGCTAAAACCATAAACTCTTAGAAGGACATAAGAGTCAAGAACTTCATGACTTCACACTTGGCATTGATGCTTGGGAGTATGATACCAAAAGCACAGGCAACAAGAAAACAAATAAATAGAATGTAATCAAGATTTAAGGCATTTGTCCATGGGTATGGTGTTGTAGATAAAAAGCTATAGCACTTGCAACCAAACAAACAAAATATTTGTCCATCCAAGGATATCATTAACACAGAAAAATCCATGCCTTGCAGTGAGAGAGAATGCCAGCAAGTCATATATCTGAAAGTGGAGGCAAACTCAGGACATATGAAGAATATAAATAGTATGTACATGGTCAACAAAGTGCTCTTGTAACTCCACTTCTTGGAGCAGTTTTCATGAAGGTCATGGTTACTGTCTCAGTCAGTAAGGGTGGAGATACCTCTCTAAGCCAAAAGGTCTCAGGTGGGCACTAAACAAAACTTAAGATGGTGATGGGAGGCACATGGTGAGACCAGGATCACCACCCTGGTATTTCTGAAGTACAAAGAGGAGTTTCAAGGTCTGGGGAAGAGGAAGACTATGCAGGCTCTTTTTAGAGAAAGCATATGGCGGCACTTGCTCTGCATGTTTGAGAAGTGGCAACTTCTCAGCATGGCCCCTCTTCACGAGTGGTCAGTTTCCTTGGATTATGCTTGGTTAAGACAGTTTCCTTTCTTTTTTTATTCTTTTTTTTAAAAAAGAAACTATCTTTTTCATTTTACCTATCAATCCCAGTTCCCACTTCCTCCACTTCTCCCATTCCCTCCACTTTCTCCCCATTCCACCCCAATCCACTCCTCAGAGAGGGTAAGGCACTTTGCTTTGATGAAGGACCAGCGTCCTCTCTGCTATATCTAGGCTGAGCAAGGTATCCATCCAAAAAGAATGGGTTCCAAAAAGCCAGTACAAGCAGTAGGGATAAATCCTGGTGTCCAATTCATATGGTCTAGTTTGGTCCTATGATGGTTCCTTCCCTGTCTGGCTGGAGTTCGTGAGCCCCCATTAGCTCAGGTAAGCTGTTTCAGTGGGTGTTCTGTCATGATCTTGACCTCTTTGATCATATTCTTACTTTTCCCACTCTTTGAACTTTGGGAGCTCAACCTAGTGCTCCTCTGTGAGTCTCTGCCTGTTTCCATCCATTGCTAGATGAAGGTGCTATGATAAAATTTAAGATAGT
This sequence comes from Arvicola amphibius, assembly GCF_903992535.2. Taxonomy (NCBI): domain Eukaryota; kingdom Metazoa; phylum Chordata; class Mammalia; order Rodentia; family Cricetidae; genus Arvicola; species Arvicola amphibius. The sequence continues at coordinate 99,029,588 of NC_052049.1, read as the reverse complement.
CATCTATCTGACTATGGGGCAAGGCCAGTTTGGACACCCTTTCCACTATTTCTTAGGGTCTTCGCTGGGGTCATTCCTGTGAATTCCTGTGAATTTCTCTAGTGCTAGGTTTCTTGCTAACCCCATAATGGCTCCCTCAATCAAGATATCTCTTTCCTTGCTCTCTGTCTCTGTCCTTCCCTCGTCTCGACTATCCCATTACCTCAAGTTCTCCTCCACCCCCCCCCATTCCCCTTTTGCCTTTCCTCCCCACCCACCCTATGCTCCCAATTTTGTCAGGAGATCTTGTTACCTTCCTCTTAGGGTTAACCTTGTTATTTAGCTTCTCTAGGGTTATAGATTATAGGCTTGTTTTCTTTTGCTTTACAGTTAGAATCCACTTATGAGTGAGTGCATACCATGTTAGTCTTTCTGGGGCTGGGTTACCTCATAAGGATAGTCTTTTTTTGCTAGTTCCATCCATTTGCATGCAAATTTCAAGATGTCATTGGTTTTTACCACTGAGTAGTACTCCATTGTGTAAATTGCCACATTTTCTTTATCCATTCTTCAGTTGAGGGGCATCTTAGTTGTTTCCAGGTTCTGACTATTACAAATAATGCTGCTATGAACATAGTTGAACAAATGTCCTTGTAGTATGATTGAGCATCCTTTGGGTATATGCCCAAGATTGGTATTGCTGGTTTCTGAGATAGGTTGATTCCCAGTTTTCTGAGAAACCGCCATACTGATTTCCAGAGTGGTTGTACAAGTTTGCATTACCACCAGCAGTGGAGGAATGCTCCCTTTACTCCACATCCTCTTCAGCATAGGCTATCATTGGTGTTTTTTATCTTAGCCATTCTGACTGGTGTAAGATGGAATCTCAGAGTTGTTTTGATTTGCATCTCCCTGATGGCTAATGATATTGAACATTTCCTTAAGTGTCCTTTGCCCATTTGAGATTCTTCTGTTGAGAATTCTCTGTTTAGATCTGTACCTCATTTTTTAACTGAATTATTTAGAATTTTGATTTCTAATTTCTTGAGTTCTTTATATATTTTGGATATCAGTCCTCTGTCTGATATGGGGTTGGTGAAGATCTTTTCCCATTCAGTAGGCTGCCTTTTTGTCTTATTGACTGTGTCCTTTGCTTTCAGAAGTTTCTCAGTTTCAGGTCCCATTTATTTATTGTTGCTCTCAGTGTTTGCGCTACTGGTCTTACATTTAGGAAGTGGTCTCCTGTGCCCGTACATTGAAGGCTACTTCCCACTTTTTCTTCTATCAGGTTCAGTGTGTTCAGATTGATATTGAGGTCTTTAATCCATTTGGACTTGAGTTTTGTGCATGGTGAAAGATATGGATCTATTTGCATTCTTCTACAGGTTGATATCCAGTTACGCCAGCACAATTTGTTGAGGATGCTTTCTTTTTTCCATTGTATACTTTTAGGTTCTTTGTCAAAAATCAAGTGTTCATAGGTGTGTGTATTAATATCTGGGTCTTCGATTCAATTCCATTGGTCAACCTGTCTGTTTTTATGCCAATACCAAGCTGTTTTCATTACTGTAGCTCTATAATAGAGCTTGATATCAGGAATGGTGATGTCTCTGGAAGTTCCTTTATTTTACAGGATTGTTTTGGTTATTCTGGGTTTTTTGTTTTTCCATATGAAGTTGAGTATAGTTCTTTCAAGAAAATGGTTTTCTTAAAATCCATAGCAGGCTACTGGGTCAGAGAGTTCCTTGAGTGAGCACATTGGTGGATAGCTCAGGCTAAAGTGGAACTCATGTACCCTAGCATGACCTAGAATTGAACGTTTTTCTGTCTCATCCTCCTGAGTGCTGAGATTTTAGGGGAGTTCTGCCATTCCTGGCTCTAGATTCTATGCTCTCTTGACAAGGTTGAATCTGCTTGACTATGTGAGGAATGTGCAAAGGCCTGGAAGGAGCAGTAGGCAAAGAAAGGACTTGGAGACCAAGACTGGGTGAACATGTGTGTTGGTGGTGGTGAGCCTGTGGGAGGAGCTAGTAGCCGGGAGGCAGCTGGAAAGGATGCTCCTTCCCGAGAACGAACATCATGCTATGGAGAGGAGTGCTGCTGTGTTCTCAGAGTCATCTGGGATGAAAAACAGAGGAGAACCATGCAGGGCAAACCCTAGGATCCTACTGAGACCACTGTTGAGGTCTTAGCACAAAGAAGTTTGGAAACATTTGAATGGTGAATCTCTATGGTTGGACATGATTCTCACCTCTTTTTTGTTTGGTGTCCTGCACAGTGGGGAGAGGAGAGTCAAAACAGTCCCACCTTCCTCCATGTTCAGCTCTTCTGTTGGGCCTGGTGAGCCTGTCGCTTCTAAAACACAAGTGATGTGTATGAGGGATAGGTGGGAGGGTTTTTCTGTAAGAATTTCTCCACTGGACCTTGTGTGCAGATGAGAGAACTGTCGTTCTTTCTTGCTCTTAAACATGGTGAGTCATACCTTCAATAACAATTTCTCAGACCTCACTTTGCACTAGGCCCTGCGTGAGGTGAACTCAACAGTGAGCAAGACGACAGGCATCCGCTGTCACGTGGCTGCCTCTCCTTAGCGTATGTCATTCCTAGTTAAATGAGCCCACAGATGCCAGAGTGTCTGCCTTATTACCTGGCATAGACAGGATGCTGAAAATGGTGTGATTGCTGCTTCTCATGGCTCCAGGTCCCCAGTTAGCATAATCCTTCATCACCCTGTCACATCTCATGTGCACTATTTGCGCACACACCTTTCCCCCTCCTCTCTTCGTTCTGGTTATTATAAACCTAATCCAGATCACCCACAGCACAACCATGAGCTCACCAGGCATGAAGCACGATTGACATTGCTTAGCAACCATGAAAATAGCTAAGCCGGCCCCCACAGGGGGCTGGACAGCCTCATCCTTGGGGCATGTGGGAACGGAAGAGTTTTAGTTGAGATGAAGACACAAACAGACTGAACTGGTCTCCAAACATCACGTTTCTTGTTGCCTGACACTCTAGGGGATTGTTTTGTTTGTATCCCGCCTATCCGCTTTCTCAAGCACCAACATGTACCTAGAATGGTCAGATATGATGGGATAAAAATAATTAGTCATAAAATCTATGATTTTCTTTTTTACTGCACAAAGATGCACATGAATGCACACTGATATGTGGACTGGATCCAGATGCAGAGGCAGTTTGGTTTGATGTCCTGTTCTACGTGGAATCAGGGTTAGAGGTGGCATGTCAGAGCCCATTAGCCATCCTTGCTGATTAGATCAATGAATGAGGACAGAGCTTGGTTCAGGGATGTTATGCAGCTAATAACAATAGTGCCTGCCCTCATTCTCGGTCCTTCTGCATAGATACACTTTGTCATAAGTGGGAAGGTTCAATGAAACGGGGACATCAGTCAGACCAAACAGGTAGAAGTAGGCATTAAAGAACTGCTTCTGGGAGTGGCTGTGGCTCTGGACTCCTGTGAAGGATAGAATCAAAGAAATTAGAAGAGAATTTGCAGCCAGGGAGCTCAGAAGAAGCATTTTCTGCTAGAGCAGGGGCTGGGTAAAGCTGAGTGACTCAACGACTGGATGTGGATCGCCCAACCAATGCCTTACTGATGTATCAATAGAATGAAGCACAATGTGCCTTCTCGCCTGAAGAACACGTATCTCTATCCCAAAGTGATAAATTGTCACACCTCATCAGGTATGAAGTTGGTTGGGCACAACCAACACTCTAATTTAGGATAAACAGAATCACACTCTAATCTAGGATAAACGATGATAAAGTATGATGTTTCATCGATGGAATGTAAAAAATACCAAGGCTGATGTCCAACCGTTAAAACCCAGGCTCTGGAGCCACAGCGACTTCTCTTAGGCAGCGCGAGAATTCCTGTGGGTTTCTCATGCTCTGCACTCCAAACAAGCTTGCCTTGAGTCACATGACAATGGCCCTCCTGCTCACTTGTCTTGTCTTGACTGTTTAATTTATGTTCCATCACTTTTAAAATTGGTTATCTTGCTTCCCCTTGCCTTGCCCAGCTCTCTTGGCATCAAAACATCTATTTTTATGACCCTGAAGTCAACTTCTAGCTTATTGGAAGAGTATCATTCTCCAAGGTTACATGCAACAAAAATAAAATAATACCACAAAGTTTTTTTTTTTAAATATTGACCCAATTCCTAGTAGCTTCATCCTAGTGGCTCTTCTTCTTTGCTCATTATTTTGGTCTTGGGACTGGATTGGAGCTAGGTAGGCATTTTGGTTCAAGTTTCTGACACTTCCTCTGGTGAAACCTAGACAGGAATTAAGGTGCGTGGATTGTGAGATAAATGTATACTGAGATAGATAAGCATAAAATAAAAAAGGGAAGTAGAGATGCTGACTCTGCACCCAGTTTGTGCCATTTCCCTCTCGTCTGACTCCCATTCTCACTAACTTACTGAAGTGGCTTTTACCGAAGCCTGTCGTACGTTGCTCTATCCATGGACATTGCACAGCCTGAGTCATTGTATTTGTTCTGAGTCATTTCATGTCAAGGTGACACAAGCTGGAGTCATTTGGGAAGCTGGCACCTCAATTGAGAAAACACCCTCACCAGATTTGCCAGTGGGCAATCCTGTGGTACATTTTCTTGATTGATGTATGATACAGAGGGCTCAGCTCGCTGCGGGTGGTGTCAATCCTGGGCAGGCAGCTCTAGCTGCTATAACAAAGCATGCTGAGTAAGCCAGGAGCCTAAGTCAGTAAACAACACTCCTCCATGGCCTTTGCGCCGCTTCCTGCCTCCAGGTTCCAGCCCCGCATGAGTTCCTGCCCTGACTTCCCTGGGTGATGAACTGCTACCTGCAAGTGTGAGTGGAAAAGACCATTTCTTGCCCAAGTTATTTTTGGTGATAATGTTTCAGCACAGCAATGGAAGCCCTAACTAAGACGTTATTATAATGCAAACACATCTATCTAGCCACAGCAGGGAACATAAAATTCTTCTCATCTTCAGCAGTCAATGCCCAGAGGGAAAAATAGACAGAGATCAAAAGGAAAGTGGTCTCACCCATTAGCTCTTCTTCAGGGAGACTAGAATCTCTAGAAGGCATTAAAATGAAAAGAAGTTAAATGTAATTTAATTTTTGAAGCAAGGCACCCCTATTTATCTCAAGTTGGCCTGGAACCCCAGGCTTCCTGCCATTGCCTGCAAAGTTGGGATCATAGACTTGTGATACCATGGTTAACATACTTATTGAAGGCCACTTGACATGAGATTTACTCTCTCAACAAAGTTGTACTTGTGCCATTCAGTACCGGCAACCATAAACCAATGTTGTACCACACACCTAGAGTTTGTCTTCCACTGACAGGTGAAGTTCTTTGAGCAGTAGCTCCCATTTTGGCTAAATGTGGCCACATTATACCTGGCATCCTTTTTTTGTTGTTTTATTTCTTTTTATTACTTTTTAATTATATGTGTGCATAAGCATTTGTGTTGGGATATGTGTATCTGAGCGCATGTGACTGTGGATGTCAGAGGTGGTAGTTAAGCCTCCTTACTGGGGACTTGGATTCTCTGTAAGAGCAGTGCATGCTCTTACTGCCAGGCTGTCTCTCCACCCCGGCACTTGGTTTTAAAATGGAAGCATGCATAGTATAAAAATTTGTGAGATATGGGAATATAGACAGATAATTAAAGACATCTAGAACCCCACTAGTCAAAATAAAGTTTACTTATTTTTATCTACCTTTAGTCTTTTCCTGACAATTTAAAGATTATAATATATAAGACTTTTAAGCATAATTAACAAAAGTTTGGATAGATGACAAAGACGGATGTGGTGACAGTATTTTTGCCACTCAAATTATCCAGAAGTTTTTAAAGAGTCAGACAACAGCCATTCAATATCTCTGTCCACACTTCTAAAGCTTATACCTTCTTTTTACTGAGTGGATTACCGTGTGCATTGGTTTGTTTTGCACCCTTGTGGATTGACGTCACTTATATAAGCACTCCCCACACAAAACTTTTAGGCACATTCCTCAAGGAAAGAAAGGATAACAGCTAAGTCTGATGAAAAGATTCCATATGTCATGAGAAAATATCTAATATGCTTTAAAAATTATGCATACTTCAATTTATATATAAGAGAGTTGGCAGGAAAATAAGGCATGGTTGATAATGGCTCAAGGAGGTCCTGACTGGTACAACAGATTTCTTCTTACATTATTAAATGTCAAGAATTTATTATCAAAATTAAAAATGAAGCTTCAGTTGTATATAAAGTCATGATCCTGTTCAGTAGTTGTCGGGAAGTGTTGGTGGAACTCTACACACAGCTGGGGTGGGGGGAAGCAAGGGCCGGCTCTAGTTGGAATGTTGAGTTTATTCAGACAGCTCGCTTTGACTTAGATGGTTATGAAATACTGAATGAAATCATCATATGAGAAATGCACCCTTCCTTGTTAACCAGGATCCCAACTTTGAATGCTATCTGAGAGTCCTCCGTTTGAACAGAAGGCCATGCGGTCCTCAAAGGCAATCTTCCCACTGGCATTGTGTTGCTTTGCAATGGAATTCACAGTTTAGGGGCTCAGCCTGAATCCCATTGTCAAAAGCTCTTCTACAGTTTCTGGGGGGGGGGGGGCACTGTTTCCCTCCTATCGCCATGGAAACTGATGAAGTGTTGTCATCAGCTGCTCAGCACAGTCCAGAGCTCTTTAAGTTTGCTGAATCCCATTGTGACAGACATATCTTTGTCCAACATTGAAACCGTAAGGTGACAAGTCTCCAGATGAAGAAGTTTCTATCTTCCCGCAATGCCAGACTGCGTTAGACCTCCGCAGCCTGTCAGCATCAATTTGTCCGTCCTGTCCAGTCACAGCAGCTACGTAATTTTACAGTGGATCCTGAATTTGTCCAGGGAACACAGGCCCTCCAGCAGCCCACCATGCCTGCGCGGGTAGTACCTGCTGCCAGCGCCGCGATGCCGGAGCTATGCCACGGTGCAGACTGTGCCTCCGCCTTGCACCCCTTGACATATTCTTTGATCACGAAACTTGCGTTAGTTTCTTTTCTTGTGACTAAACACCTAACAAGAAGCAAGCTTGGGGAGCGAGGGTTTGTTGTTCACAGTGTCCTGGCTGGGAATCCATGGCAACACAATATTCACCACTGTGGTGGTGGGTTCTTGTTGACATCTGTAGCTAATTAGGAAGCCGAGCAAAGGGCGTGCCAGTGGTCAAACTCATGTCTCCAGATGAGTCTAGATAACTCACACTTTTGCTAACTTTCCACAAAAGAGCACGTTTGAGCTCCGTGTTCACACATGCAGTGCATGTCTCTTCTACCCACCTTCTAAACTCTGCTCCTGTTTCTTTCTTCTCAGCCTCCTAGTGTCTCTTGGTGGGGCAACTGGGGAAGCCTCCTTGGGGCCTCTGCCTGCACTGTGATGGCATCTGCCTTTAGGGTCCGGAAGTGTCTACTTATCAGCACAAATCACATCATGTAAAATTTCTCAGTGATGTCTCGCTATTCTTAGGATCAAGTCCAATCTACCAGGTTTGAACAACCCAATCCATAGTCATGTCTTTAGTCTTCTGATTTCGTCTTTCAGTTTCTTGAATTTCCAAAGCTTCCTAGCATCTTGGAAACCCCCTCTCATTCCATGTGCTCTTTGGAGAAGCCTCCTTGATCCCCTACTATGGTACTGGGTACTTTTCCTCTGTGGCACCTAACACAATTTTTACCAAAAAATATTTGTGAAGTAATTTGTATATTGTTTCTCTCCTGTTAAAATCCTCCTCCTATTCTCCCTCTCCCTTCCCCCCCTCTCTCTTTCTCTCCCTTTTTTAGAAACAGATGTTTATTGTTTAGCCCAGACTGGCTTTATATTTATGGTAATTCTCCTGTCTCAACCTCTCAATAACAAGTTCTTCGGGCTTAGCTGGGATTACACACGTCCTCCGTGAAGCCCAGTTTGAAATTCTTCTTAATATTTTATCTCTGAACTAGGTATACTTTTATTTGATTCAATAAATACTTGAGTGGCTGAGTAAACCAGAGAGGGACTACACACTGAGCCTTAGTGGGAACCTTGGAAGTGGCTGCTCAGTTTGGTGCCCGTGGATAAAAGTGAAGCTCAGCTTTCTTCTAGATTCAGATGTTAGATTCCCATCCTGCAAGCATCAAGGCCCTGGGGGAGCTCCCAGGACAGCACCATGTGAATGAGACCGATGATCTGTCTGAGGTTCCAAAGGGCCTAGATTGGCTTAGTTGTGTGTGAGAGAAACCTGACACTGTCTTGCTTTGGCAAGTAGGAAATCGGTAACACAGTCCTATAAATGAGCACAGTCCGGGTTCAAGCAACAAATAACCTTGGACTTGAATCCTGACTCAGCACCACAGCAGCTTGCGAAGCGAGCAGAACTGTGTCTTTGAGTCTATCTCTCAGGTGCTGGGGAATGCAATAACCTAATGCACATGACTTTGCCAGTGCTGGGCATGTCAGAAGAGCTGCCTAACTGTGCTGTTGTGTTTTCCAGTTGTCTTTGTCATTTAATAGCAATCTGCTTGGCCTTGGTTGGCTGGCTTCCTTCAGTTTTAAGATCATCATCATTTTTTTGACACTCTGACCTTTGCTTTCTCCAGCTCTAGGCTGCAATGATCAAGGGACTCTTAGGTTCCATCTACTGTGGGATTCACTAAAACATTTCCATGGGAAGAGCAAGAGTCACTTCTCTTTGCAGCCAGGCTCAGTCGGACTTGTCCTAGAAGATAAGCAACGTTGACACGCAGGAGGGGAGAGTCCAGTGCAGTCTGGCTTGGCCTTTCCTGGAATCTCGCACTTTTGGGTGGGACTGGAGACAGATGTTCCATGAGCGCCACATCACGTACATTGGACCTTCTGAGAATGATGGCAGGAGAGGATCCAGGGGAGCAGGGTGACTTGGACTCTCTTTCTTGGAAAGGCGATGTTGTTGGCAAGACTTAGGTCTTGCTTCATAGATGGACAGGGAGGAGGACTGGGCAGTGGGAACTGGGGTTGAGCTGCACCCTCTCTGGAAGTCGGGTCTGAGAACATTGATTCTAGAACGGTGGTTCCAACTTCAGCCCACTCTCTGAGGTTGTGGATGATCCTCCTGATGTTTGGGGAGCTGTCATTAATCTGATACGTGTGCAAACTGAATCCATTTGGGTGTGAGGGAAAGTTGAAGATGCATGAAAGTAGGAAAGATGAGGACAAAGAGTAGGGGTGCCTTGCGCAGTAGATAGAATTCTATCCAGAGGAGCAACAGAAACCCTCAAATAACAGTGTTTAAGCAAAGGTTTATTTGTCTCTCGTGTAAAATGTTGGAGAAGGAGACCAAGGTTGTGATGATGGCATCACAACTCATCAGTGAGCACATTTCTATAGGACACCTCTGTCATTCTCAATATCTCCTCCTTGTAGTTCATAAAGGTGACTCATTGTGTGTGTTTGTGTGTGTTGTGTGTGTGTGGTCAAATATGCATTCCAGCCAACTAGAAAAAGAGAGGAAGGAAGAAAGAAACAAGTTTTCTCTTTTAGAACATTTCCTAGAAATTGAACACTTTGCTTAAGTGCATATCCCATGAACCAATATTTGGTATCTGGCTACACGCAGCCGCAGAGAAACTGGAAAGTGTGTTCTTATTCTGAGTGAAACATGTCCAGCTAACTTTTGTGTGTAATGAAAGGAGAAATAAAGAGGGGGGAGAAGTATGGGAGGGCACACACCACTTCCTACCACACCCTGAAAACAAGGATAGACACTATAGACGGATGTTATTAGAGTAGCCCGGGTCAGTTTTGTCTTGAGGCTTGAGCGAGCCACTCCAACCTGCTTGGCATCTTAATCTCACCAGAGGCCAGCTATGCAACGCTGGGCAAATTGTTTAGTCTCTCTGAACGCACACTAGTTTCCCCTTCTGTAAGTAATAAAAAAAAAAAAATAACTGCCTCAGACAATTGTCCATAGAACCAAAAGAGAGGTCCCCTTGCGCAGTTGTGGGCTCCTAGACATGCCAGTGATCACTCTGCTAGCTGGATCAGAGCCTCCCAATGACGTCCTTTTCCTTTGGCTCACTCGGAAATGGGATTTCTAGCCATCATTATTCTGTGGGCATTACCCACGCCCTTCACAAAGGTCATCATTTTCTCCTTGGATTAATCTCTTGCTTCAATTTTGAGTACTTCTGAAAGCCAAAATTTCCTGGATGGAAAGGAGCCCTGATGTTTCTAAAGAAATAACACACACACAATAGAAAATATTACCAAATTCTCTTTGCAGGATTGCTTAATTCTCTCGAATACACATTTAATTTAGTCTTGCTGAAGTAGTTATTATCCGCTCACCAGTAAGTGCTTATGAAACGCATGCTGGTAGGGCACGGTCCAGCCAGGGAATGCCAAGAACAGCTAGCCCCCACTCACTTTCTCTTCCACTTAATGACTCATGCTGGTACCTCTCCAAAAGGATTGTCGGGACTGCTATTTGCCCAAGGGAGGGAGGATGCCTAAAGCTAGTCCATCTATCAGGTACCCCAGCCTGTCACTCTAAAACTGAAGCATTGCAGGCAATTCGGATCCCATTCTCCTGCAGGTTGTGGACTCTGGTCATGGGTTGTAAATATTGCCAAGTTTAAGTGGGGCCAAACTCTGTGCGTTTTTGCACAGTGGCAGAAGTAGTGTATGTGATGTCTGATAAAATGGAAGGCCACCTTGCCACGCTTTACACTTATGCAGTTCGGTAATCATGACACACTTGATTATACCCATAGGGAGATAATATCAACAACAGTGAGTATTTTAGGAATTACATATGTCCTAGTTTTTCCTTCGTTTCTCACCCAGCATTGCTGAAACTATTATCTGTCTGTTTTATAGGAGAATAAACAGAGGCCGAGAAAGTGACCTTTCAAGGACAGAAGCTCAAAGGATGTAAATTTTAAACAGGCAGACTTGGATTTCATGTCCTTTTTTTTCTTTCTTTCTTGAATCCAATGTAACTTTTTGGCTTTTAAGGATGCTAAGTAGATGAGAGATGAGGAACAGAGAGCTGGAATGTCCTGTCACCTGGAAGAAAATGTGTCAGGATTACAGCTGAAGGGTTCCTGGAGGGACAGCCTCGGGGTGGGGTCTGGAGGACACGCAAACTGTCTCAGTCACTTGCTTTCTTGCAAGCCCTGTTCTGAGCAGGGCAGAAGGGTGGGAAGCTGCTCTTGAGGCTTGCTGATGAGGATGGGCTACAGAGAGAGGCTCCTTCTGCCCCTTCAAGCAGGACAGTCCCACAGCTCGTGATTGGCAGGATAGGCTTGGTTTTGAGTTGAGAACTTTGCAAATCCCATTTCACTGAATCTTCACAGCAATTTGAAGGCCACATATTATCTGCTTTTAAAATGAGGAATCCAAGGCTCTGAGAGGCCAATGTCCCCAGAGCATGGCTCAGTATTAGTAGATCGAGTATTTTCCTTTGGGCAAATCATTTGGTTCTTCCCCTTTGTTCGATTACAATACAAAATGTGAGTAAGTGCCCAGCACAGGGAATTACTTGGTAGAAATAGTAGAGCCAGGAATGCAGTGAGTACCTGGTAACTAGCAATCATATCTGGTTAACAGAACTTGAACCTCTTGGCAGCAGGAAGCGGTCTCCTCACCGGTGTCTTCGTCTCCACACGGGATGGGATTGGAAAGCCTTGGTACTCAGTTGTGATGATGACTTCAGAAGTATGAATCTTGGTGGCAAAGGGTCAGTGTAACTAACTCAGCACAGCACATAGCCTGAGATGTAGACATGTTTGGTGGCCCACAAACGACAGCTCACTTCTCCCAGAGGAGCCTGTCTGGCTGGACTTCAAGTCCCAGGCTGGGGTTAAAGAGCCTGGGAAAAGCTGTCATGAAGACCAACAGGGTCTTTACCAGCTGCAGAAGTACTAAAATTTGGTTTCCAGAGAAATAACGAGGATACAGGTTAATGAGTTTCAGAACTTCAAATAAGCAAAAGGATTCTTCTAATTCCAGCTACTGGCGGCTCTGCCGTGAGTGAGGATGAGGCAGGAGGGAGAAACGAGAGTTGAACACTGCGGGAGGGGGGGCAGTGGCCCCAAAGTACGCTCTCTTAACCGTGCTCTCAATCATTGCAAGCAAAAACCATGGGAACCAAGAGAAACCGATCCCGCATGTCCGGAGCCCGAATCTTCCAGCCCCGGTAGCACTTCCTGGGCAGCGCTGTCTCCTCTTTCTGCAGGGTGTCCCCAAGCAGTGGCGCTTGGTTCTGTGCCCAACCTTACGCTGTCCGGTCTGTCTTGACCACTTTACTCTTCGTCTGAAGGAGACACCGACAAAGACAGCATGAGCTGTTTGCCAAATCACCACTGGTTTGAAACTGCTTTTGTTCTGGAGTATGTGGGCATCAGGTGACGTCAGAAAACAAGGGTATCTTAAAGCACTCATCCTAATGACCAAGGCACCTAGGCAAACCTCGGATGGGGTGTGGGCAGCCATCTAGAAAAGGTTTATTTGCATTTGTTAATGGGCCTCCTTCTGTCTTTACATGCTAGCAGCCAAAGAGAACCCCGAGGAACCCCAAAAGTGGTATTTTGGGTGCTTTTGAGAACTCCCCCTTACTCTGCTTTCCTTTTTAGACTGTTCCGCATAAGGGGCCAGCCTCCTGCCAAAGGCCTCGTAATGCCACTCTCAGGAGACTGAATTTATCCACTCAGCTGTCCCTTGTAAATTTATTCCTGTGTGAGACTTTCCCCAAACCATTCATTCCTCCGCTTAGCTCAGGCAGCTGGAATGCAGGGGGGAAAATACATTTTTTTTTCCTTTTCAAGAATGTGTCTTTTGTGTGCCGGGAGGGGTTGGGCTAAAGAGAAAAAAATTCAGACCTGTCTCACACACACAAACACGCATGTATGTATGTATACACAAACACACACTCTGTCTCTAACAGTCCCACTGAGGCAGGAAGGCGGCCCTGGGTTGGAGAGGGATATTAGGGGGCTCCCTGCATACCAAGCAGTGAATACTTTGCAGTGTGGGCTGTGGGTCCTCAGTCTGGGACTGAGCCAGAGAAACACCTCACTGGTTGTTACCATGGCAACATCACAGTTTCTCTGGAATGGAAAGGTCTGTGATGGGTTAGAGCCAGAATGGGCTTTCTGGCTGCACGTGTGTGCGACGAGGGGCTTTGGGAGGAGAAGGCACTGGGAAGTTTGACTTAATTTTTCCTTGACTGATTAGGGTCTCCAAGAAGCAGGTGACGCTGTGGGAGGGACTTGAAGGTGACCTATGTGCTTAAGGAATGTGGTTGTCTTTGGGGCAGGCAGAGCCACCCTTAAGCAAGATAGATGGGAAGGGATGTTGGGTGGCAACCATGTGCATATATTGATGGGGCAATACTGTGGTCTTTCTCCTCCTGGTACCCAGAGGTGGCAGAGGAGCGAAAGATGAGCTTGTCCCATGTTCTGCAAGACGTATGCCCCATGAAACAGTCTCAGGAAGGGCTTCTGGAGTAAAATGGCGGAAATAGTGATGATCTTTCCTGTGCTACTACAACGAGGAAGAGTCAAAAAGCAACAGAGGAGATATATCCTGACAGACGCAGAACCGAAGACGAAGTGACAAGAAATTAAGAAGCGTGAGAGTCCCAGGGTGGAAGAGCCGCAATGCAGAAGTCTAGAAGTCCTGCCTGATAATCCAGCCACAGTCAGAGCAGGGGAACCAGGCCAGCACCTGGGCTCAGTTCGACGCCACCGTGTGTGCTGAGGGTTTCTGTCCTGAGGCTCCCACTCGGCTGAGAACCCTGTCCTCTCATTGCAGGCAAATAAGGTTTAGAATCAACGCGCCCACACCCACCGTTTTCTGCCTGTCTGATGCAAATACACTTTGCAAGTGGGAGCATCACTTTTATCTGCGCATCGTAAGCATGTCTGAGAAGCTTGCTGTGGCTGTTCTGACTTTTCACACTCTCCCAAGGGTGTGCCACAGGCCTGGAGGCCCCAGACTACTGTATAACATAAAGGTTTTAGGGGAGGGTCCTGTTTGTTCTTTTAAATTGGGTTGACAGGGCTCAGATAACTATGCCATGCCCAGTAAGGGATTAAAGAGTAAAGGGGAAGAGGCCCTGCCAGGAGATTGACCATGCTGTTTCAATTGCAAGGGTGACTGGCAAATCCTAGTCATTCTCAGGCCTCTACCCCACCACGGGTTATTTGTGGGCATTCTTAGCTTTTTATGTAGGTACCGGGTATTGAACTCAGGTCCTCATGCTTGTGCAAGAACTGTTACCCCATAAGCGACTTTCCCAGCTCCAAGCCCCTGCCTTTCTAGTGTGCCCCTAGATGTTGCTAATGCTATGGATCCACAAACCACCTTTGAGTACTAAGGGATTTTTCTTTACACTGTGCAGAATGGAAGAATATTTCTATTATTAATTTCCTGCTATTGTCTTTGGGCAAGATGGTAATTTCTGCTTTGTAAGGCTCTTGCTCCAGGGCTTGTCTTCCTACAAACACTAAGCCATTGAAACCCCCTGCAAAGGACATGTTTGAGGTCATCAGTCGTGTGTTTCTGCAACTGAAGGTCTCAAAGCATCTGACAGCAGGAAGATATGTATTTGGATCTTTGCTTGCTCAGTTGTAGAGCTATGCAGGATTGCAAGAGTTACCTATAACCATGGTTTCATCAGCTGTGCAGGCAAATGAGGGCAGCAAATAGTTAATAGTAATTATGGTGTGATTGGTTATAAAAAAAAGGGAGGCATCAGAATCCACGAGGTGCGTGCTCATACGTGTGATCCTTCTCCCCGCTAGAAGGGTTTTGTCTGCCTTTTATGGTGTTTAAATAATACTGAGATAGTTGCCAACCTCTAAGAATAGTTAAATTTTTCATAAAACTTCCAATTTCAGACTTATATTGGAAAGTTATTATCTTGGGCAAACTTGGCCTGGAGTCCATGGATGGTTGGTTAGCAGTGGTGCTACTAACCAGAGCTGGTGGCATTTATGGGCTCTGCCTCCCCAGTCTAGCATAACCAAGTCCTCTTCCTTTGGGCACCATATTCTTGGGTTTCCACACTTAGGTGTCTTCTGACTCTAGAATTCTAGTTATTTTGGCTCACGTATGTGTAGCAAGGGCTTCTGGGACTCAGTGAGTGGATTCCAGGATTGCCTTTTCAACAACATGTCTACAGCCCAAGTGAAGAAAATCTACTCACCTCTTCTTGACTTCAACAGAGTCATTGTCTTTATTGCTCTCAACAGTTTCCCTGGGGACCAGAACGTGCTGATTCTAGAATATTCCTCAACGACCATATGTCATCTCAGTAGTGTGTCTTTCTTGCTCCCTGCCCCCAAAGTGTAAGATGCTCACGACCTTGTCCTTGAAGCTTGAGTAGGTGCATCCCATGCCCTGGGGTGCTGACATCCATGTGATTTAGGACTATTGGTACCTTTCTATTGGACTCTTGTAGTTTTGAGTCTCCAGAGATGCCTGGGCCTAAACTGTGCTTTGTGAGTTAATAAAGATGCTGGACATATGCTGCTGGCTGCTTCCCAAGGTCCTGCTGTGTGCAAAGGGCCATGATGAGAAGGATGAGCTGCATCCTTCCCCTTCCTCTCGTTACTCTCTTTCATCTCCACCCTTCAGTCTTTAACTCACGGGACTCACAACTGCAATATAGAGAGGAGGCATAGCACGAGGACAGAATCCCAAAGCCCCGATTCTCTGCTTCATAGGTTCTCAGTGGACACATGACCTTACAGGTGTCTGTGGACACTCCCTACCTGCCATAGATGGGTCTCCACAGGTGAGTGAGCCCTAGAGCATGGGATCCCTGTTTGGTAAGAAAGTTGCACTGTAGGTAGATCAGTCTCTTGATCCATATTGCTGTGTGTGAATTCTGTCCCATTCCTCTATCTTCTTCCTCTAGGGTAATTTTTTTCAGGAGGTTGGTGGTCATGTGGGCAGTGAGAAGTGGGATGCTCTCGGAACATGTGACTTCGAAGACTCTCCAAACTGATCAACATCAAAGAGAAATGCACCGCAAAGTTTTGGTTTTGATGGTTTGTGACTTAAAAACTTTGAGATTCCTGCCATGCCCTCTAGGCCATGGGAGTGGCACAGCAGGGAATTCTCAGCAGAACAGAAGAATGCACGCGGAGTTAAATTTGCTGTTCCTTAAATTCTTTGCACAACCCAATAGGGGAGCAGGGGACAGTCAAACTTAACTTTCATTTTCTGGAAGATGGACAGCCTGAGCCAATGCATTCAAATGCTCACTGATTTAAAGCCCAAGGTTTCCTTCTCCTGGAAGTTGTGTCTGTGCATCCCGTCTGAGTTGTATACAGCTGTTTGGCATGTTGTCATGGGGCCCATCCAATGACTGGCTGCATGTTGATCTCAGAGGCTGGAGGCTGACAGGTGAAGAGCCTGTGCAGATTCTCCGATGTCTCTCACGGCCTCAAGAAGCTGGTGAAGGGAAGGCTCTGGCGTCCGGCTAAACCCTGTCCCTGCAGAGTGCAGGCTCCTTCACGCCAGCACGTGTTGCTTCTCACCTCCGATCTGCTCCAGGATCACTGGGAGCCTGTCAAGATAGATTCTCAGGGGCTACTTAGTTTCCCAAGGCAGAGGTCTGGAAGAGAGCCAGAGGTGACACTTTGAACAGGCTCCCCAGGTGAGTGTGCTTAACAACCCATCGTCTCAAGCATGCGCTTTAAAAACTCGTGCGGAGAACATTTCTCTTTGCCCAGTTTTAAAACGCCCTTTAATAGTGTCATTGATCATAGCGGAGACATTCCAGAGAGAGAACTCCACACCAGGGACCCTCCAGGGCTTGGCCTGGAGGAGACTGGATATGGGCTTCATAATCCTCTTGCTGTTTCTTACTCATCAGGCAGGTGAGCGAGAGCCTCATTACCTGGGCCGCCCACTGGGAAGGAGCCCCTGCAGCCTCCTGGTGATGGCCCAGCTAAGCTTGAGTAGGTTGTTTTTAAAGGCTTGACCGGAGCATGCCTTGATTCCAGGTGGAACCCATTTCCACTTAAAACCATCAAATACAGGCCCTGAAGGGAATTCAGAGATCTATTCCAGAACTCTCTCTCTCTCTCTCTCTCTCTCTCTCTATATATATATATATATATATATATATATATATATATATGAAATTAAAGGCTAGAAACGGACAGAAAAATGCAAGGATGATAAATTCCTGAGTTCACCTGGAAGGATCTTCGTGGAGGAGGAGCAAAGTCACTTTCTCCTAAACTGGGGTAGAGCAGGCAGAAGTAAGCTCAGGTTTCCTGAGTATCTTTCCAGAGACAGGGAATCCACCATGCAAGATTTGCACGTCTGCCCCCCTCCCCACCCCCACCACCTTCGAGGAGAGTTTGCCTCACCTCAGCTGCCTCATCTCAGCAGGATGCTTCTAGCCTCTCTACCCAGAAACATCCCGGCCCCTAATTTGCATGTGGTGGGATTTAGCCCATAAGACTTTAGGGCCAGTACCAGGCTAGGTTCTTGCAGATGTCACTAACAGGAGAGATGGAAACAGCTGCCCCAAAGATTCCTCGAAACTTCTAAACTTAGTAAGTTTACTTCCGCACTTTTTAAAATTTGTCTCTTATACACTGTATCCTGACCACAGCCTCCCTCCCTCCACTCCTCCTAGTCACACACCAGATCCACTCCTCCTCCATTTCCTTTCAGAAAAGAGCAGGCCTCCCAGGGATATCAACCAAACACAGTATAACAAGACACAGCAAGACTGAGCATAAACCCTCGAATCAAGGCTGGACAAGACAACCCAGTAGGAGGAAAAGGGTCCCAAGAGCAGGCAAAAAAGTCAGCGATACCTCCACTCCCACTATCAGGAGTCCCACAAAATGATTCTGTATGCCTAATTGCCCGATTGCGGCCGTGAGAGAAACATTGTGATTTGGAAAGTGGTAGATGACACATTTGAAACGACAGGTGAAGGATAAAGGAACATCTTGAGAGAAATGGGGCATGAAATAGCGCATGCAAAAACCCTAAGTCAGAAAGAAATTTGGTCCAGGCTCGGGAACCCAAGGAAACTGAGAGAGGAGAAGAAAAGATTGGGTTATAGCGGGGAGAAAGTACAGTGGTTGGGGGAAGCCTAAACTGTGGGAAGATGATCTGACTTATGAGTTTAAAATGCCTTCTGGTGTATAGGAGAGAATAGATACAGTGAGGGGAGGGGCGGGAATAGCACTTAGGAGGCTACAGAGTCACGCAGGCTGGAATGGCAGGGGCTAGAGCCCCAAGGCTGCATGGGGTCTTGGAGAGCACCTAAAGGTTTAAGAACTGAGTGTCTTCCATGAGAACTTTGAAAAGTACGAAACATGGAAGGGAGGGTCAGCCATTTTCTAGATAAGCTTCAGAAGGATGGGAGTTACACACATTGTATGTGCCCATGTACACACTGTATGTGCCTGTGTGCCATTTGGGAGCAGAGGTTCAGAATAGATGCACAGGGAACCGTGCCACACAAGTTAATGAGACTGCCAGTCAGTGCCGTTGTTTCCATAGTAAGACCAAGTTTTCAAAAGCCAAGGTGGATAAACGAACACAAAGTGAAAGACACGCATTCGAAGTGTTCTGCGGTGTGTGTTTCACTGTGGCTTTCAGTGGCCAGGTTTGTCCAACTCTGGCTTTACAGTTCAGACTGTTTGCCCTCTTTGCCCAGATCCCAGACTAGACAAGCTGCAGAAGAGGACCAGTCCACGGTGGAGCCTTTGAAGCTTCTGCTGCTCAGCATCAGTGCTGCTCAGAATCACTGTGATCCACAAGCCAACAGAGCATCCTCAGATTCCCACACCTGCATCCCATGGGATGAAGGCAAGGTGGCCATGCAGGGTTCCCAAGTTAGCTATTAATGTGGTCTGGACTGCAGATTACTAGGGAGAAACAGGCTAAAGAGATCCTTGAGTTGTCTCAGCTGGGCAAAGGGACAAGGAAGGACCCGAACCAGCCAGCCAGGGGTTGGAGCAGGCTCGAGAAAAGTTACTCAGTGTTGGCCCTGGGCATGTGAGACCTGGGTGTTCTTTAAGTTGGTGCCTGCTTGCTCCTCTGGTGGGCTTTCTGTTGCCTTGCCTAGTTCACAGTTACGCAAGGGATAGGGGACAGCTTGTAGATTTCCTTGTTCTGTAGAGATATGAATAATTTCTGTTCTGTGGGAAAAGAAGCCAAAAAGTTAATGGTATATGACCCTGGAAGATATTAGCCAGTTTAGATTTTGATCTGTGATCTTGTCCTAACTTTTCTTGGTTGAGCTGCTGCTGATAATTGAATTTTCTTCAGAAGCAGCTCTAACATTTTACTGTTTCTCTCATTCATGCATCAGATAAAATCGATGACATGGGTTCACCTCTAAAAGTTATGTTTTGCATAATGGCTTTTCAATCAATAATGGATTAGCTATATGGTGGAACATACCAGAAAGCCGAGGTATGTACCAGGCATTACCATTTAGATCTGGTATACTCTCTAATATTTGTACAATAATGAAGTCACTGATGAGGCGTCTCTGAGCAAACGGCCTCACCGTTTCCAGACTCCTAACTGCATCATGTGCACAAGATCTTGCCTCTTTGAAAATGACCGTGGGCCTCCCTCTCTCTGAGACAGTGCAGTCTCCTTCCCGTTAGTTACCGGGTGCCTCTTTCCTGGGACTCAGTAAGTCAGCTCCAGCCGGCTTCCCAGCTCGGCAGAGAAAGGGTTTCCTCTTGCCCTGCAGTCAGATTCTGGGACAACTGGGAGTCCCCTCTGTGCATGGGCAAGCAGGTGGTATTTAAAGTATGGATACAAGCATGGGACCTGAAAAATCCCTTCAGTTTTCCATTTGCCAGGTTGTTCCAGAGGCCAGAGTTGTCAGCTTCTGAGCCAGAGACCCAGGCTGAATGGAAATACTTGTACAGCGAGCAACTCTGCTTCTTTCCACCCCTGACTGGGCTGCAGTCATCCAACCAGCTTGGCACCTTTGTTTAAGTCTTTAATGCAGCCCTGGGAATCTAGAGCTGTATCCTCAGGGCTTTCCTGAAACATTAGCCCTTGGAGCCTTGTGGAGCTGCCAGGTGGGATGGAAGGCAAACAAAGGTGGTTCTTGAGGCACTGAGATCTGACCTTAAACCCTGACACCCTGGAGTGTGAAAAGGTCTGAAGAAGGGATAGCCGAGCTGAGGTGAAGGTGTAGCAATCTGTCACTCAGAAAAGGGGTGAGCCTAGTGCGATTTTCTGGCCTTGGGCAGCCTGCAGCTGCACAGATGGCTTGTAAAATAGCACTGCATGTCAGCATCTGCAAGGTGGGTGATCACAGGGGAGATGGGAGTAATCCCACAGACGACAGGGTTCTGAAAGCAGTAGAGGTGACTGGCAGTTTGGAAGGTGTAGCAGCGCATTCAGGAGCCGAACCAGGAGGGTCTCACTAGTTCCTCAAGATTTGCTGACCTTGTGTTGAGTTTTGCAGGGACCCCAGCTTGAACAGTTGGGATGGCGATGAACGTGCTTCGTATGTATAACTCATGTCATCTCCATAGCTACGTAGATATTATCATTGTCACCACAGAGAAGAGCCCCGGAGAGGTTAAACTATTAGCCTAAGGTCACATAGATGGCAAGGGAAAGGGGTAGGACTTGGATTCTGGTCTGTTTGACTCCCAAACACTTTATTGCTTTATTAAACCTATGTAGCCAGGTAAAGCTGTGAGCCTGGCTGTACGGAAATGCTTTAATAACACAAAAGAGAGACTGCCAAGTTTTTCCCTCCAGCAGGATCAGTTTTGCAGCAGACTTAATGAGAGCAGAATCTCGGGCCTTACGCACCTTTTTGTGCCCCGAAGACCCCAGAGGTGACAGATATGTAGGAGGGGGACAATGAAGGTATTGCGGCTATGAGCTTTCCTTCAGAAATTCTGTTATGTGTTGGAATGAATCCATCATCTCAAGGGGCTACATAATGCTCAAAACAGCTTTCGAAATTCTCCCTGAAAATTGCTTTCTGAACCCCAGGCACAGAAACATATACGTACATTGTCTATCCTCCACCATGGCAGGCCTCAGTCCTTCCAGGGTATGCTGGAATGACAGAATTCCAACCATAGCATTTGGTAGGGGAGGTAAATTGCCAACTCTAACTCTTTGGTTTTGTTCAACAGCAAGTTGGCACCGATGTGGAGCAAAACGGCTGATGGATTTGCATAGTTTGTGAACCCACAAAGCAGACAATTGTATGAGGATTTTATTTTGTTTTTTATGTTTCTGCTATAATAGGAAGTGAACCTATGGCCTTAAGTAGTTGTGCAAATTCTCTGCTGTTCAGATATATATTCCCAGCACCTTCTCCTCCTCTTTTTTCAACTTTTTATTTGAGGACAGGGTCTTGCTAAGTTACCCGAGTTGGCCTTGAACTTGTAATATTTTTGTCTCAATTTCCTGAGCAGCTAGGGTTACAGGTCTGCGCCACTAGGCCTAGGTAGAGGGACGTTTAACAAGGTTTTGAGTAAGAGCCCTGGCCAGTCTTACCAGTCTCGACTCACGCTTCCCAAGCTCTCTTCCAATCACGTCTCCTGGTGGAACCATTGCGCAAATACCTGTCTCTGCTTTCTTCAGTCTACCTTGTCATTCAGGTCCCAGTCAAGCGCCACTTCCATGGAGACTGGGCATCTTGCCTAGCATTCCCTCCATAGAACCCTTGTCTTTTTCTTTATAGACGTAATGACATATACTAGGCATTTTCCTAAGCCACACTGAGTGAGCTCTAGGCCACCTGCCAGCTCCATGGCTCCCTTTCTCTTTTAATTACGGCCCTTCCTTCAACATAGAGGAAAATGGATACTACAGCGTGAATATGTTCCCCCAAAGCCCTGTGTCAGGAACTTATTCCACAAATTCACATGTTAATGGTGTTTGGAGTTGGGGTCTTTGGACGATAATTAGGATGAAATCAGGTTGTGAGACTAGGGCTTCCACATGGCCTTTGTGGCTTCGTAAGAAGAGGAAGAGAGCACTGAGCTGGGACACTGGACGCCTCACCGTATGGTACCCTACTTATGTCATGATGGAGGGCAAAGGTCATCGCCTGAGGTCCATGCTATGTTCTTGCACTTATAGAACTGTGAGTAAAATAAACATGATGAACTATTTCCTCTCAGGTGCTTTATTGTATCAACAGCGATGGCCAAAGATAGTAGGTGCTCCATTTGTCTAAGTTATCGGTCAACAAAACAAATGGCTCTGCATGCTCCTGAGGATCACACTCCTCTCTGAAGTCTGGCTTCCCAGAAGCCTTCACCTGGAACCTTGTCTCCCCCCTGCCTTCCTTTAGTCCACGTCAATCGTCTACTTTACCTTCCTGCTTCTCCTTAGAGAATCGTCTACTTCTTCTTCCTGTTCTTGGCTGTACTTTCTTTGCACACCAAATTTTACCTTCAGCCACTGTACAGAGTTTGAGCCAGTGTGTCTAGAGACCAATTGGTGATTTCTATACATTTGTTCCCTGGGTACCTGAAGTTCGTCTCAGTGGCCAGAGTCATGTTTCCCTCCATTCTTTTTAAACATTTTTTTTTTCTCCTGGAGAGTCAAATTCCACAGTTTCTTTTTTTAAGACTATTGATATAGGCTATAAATACATAATGGGTAATAAAAACCTTAAAATTTATTCTGAATATTATATGGTATGACCTTGTCTCATCTATCTATCTATCTATCTATCTATCTATCTATCTATCTATCTATCTATCTATCATCTATCTATTATCTATCTCTCTATCTCTCTATTATCTATCATCTCTCTCTCTCTCTCTCTCTCTCTCTCTCTCTCTCTCCTCTCTCTCTCTCTCATACAGCAATGAGTACAGTCTCTAAGTTCATTTCCTAATACACAACCCCAGCATAGAACCCATCACTGTATCATGTGACGTAAGTGGGTCTCTCGCTCTTTCTTCCTCTCTCCCTCCTAGGATCTCACTAGCCTAGGCTGTGGTCTTTTTGTCTCATGCTTACCAGTACTAGGATTGTAGGTATGTGTTACTGCACGCCTCTGACTTTTCTTGCTCAAATTCCACAGTTTCTTAAGAAGAAACTAAAATGTCCTTCTAGTTTCAATTTGTTACAAAGGGAAATTAACTGTGCTTCTATAAGGTCACCCCTGTCTTTAATTTCCTCTGTAGACCAAGGAGAAGATCCCAGAAATATGTGTAATTTTCAGTTCCATAGTTGAAACAAATTCAGACCAAACCCCCTCCTGCCATACTACCGGTCCCTCCAAGTTACAATTTACTCTTCAGATTTCTAAGGATACATAATAGTAGCCTCTATTGTTTGAGTTCCATGTACCATTTTCAGCTCTTATCTTGAAAGTATGGTCCATAGAATATGTAAGAAATACAGATTCTTGTGTCTTAACCTTGGCTTCCTGAATCAGGATTTGCGGTGTGGGGCCAGCTGTCTCTATGCTAATAGCTCACCAGGTGATGTAATCTAGCTAAGAGCCTGAAAATTTCCAGGGCCAGTGATGGCAGGTACATGTGAAAAGTACAATATATTTATTGCTTCAAAGACTTGGCTCATGTTTTTCATTGGACGGGAACCACTTGCTTCCATTTTCGGTCTCCTCCTTTCCACACTTTACTCCTTCTCAGGATCCTACCCAGAAATTAGGTCTCTGTAAATGGAGACTGCACTTTGGTTTCCCGGCTGCCCAGACCTGAATAATCACACAGAATTGCTTGGTCATCAGTTTAGGCATATTCCTACCTAGCTTGTATATCTTAAATTAACCAATTTCTATTAAGCTGTGTATCAGCACAAGACTGTGGCTTACCGATAAGGTTCTGGCATCTTTCTCCTTTGGCAGCTACATGGTGTCTCTCTGAGTCTTTCCTCCTCCTCCTCTCTCTCTCTGCTTGGATTTCTCACCTTGCTATAGTCTGCCCTGCCATAGGCCAAAGCAGCTTCTTTATTAACCAATGGCAATAAAACATATTCACAGCATACAGAGGAAAATTCCACATCAGCTCTCCATATCACCATGATTCTTCCAACCAGAAAGACTTGATCTCACCTTTAATCTTTCCCTAGCAAACCTCCTTGTGTTTCTTCTGTCTGCCTTGTTGAGTGTTTTTGTGTCTTTCCCACCAGACTGTGAGTTCCTTGGAACTCACAGTTTTCATTCCCAATATCCATGGCCTCACACAGAAAAAGCATTTGCTGAACTGACTTGAGTGAAGGGTTATTTTTGATGAATTAACAGAAAGTGGAGGGGTATGTTTTAGAGGGGGTCAGATGTCCTATAGCAGGTGGACTATATATACCTCCCTTTAGCTACTGGGTCATCCAACATCAGGGAGCTTCACTTTGGAGACAAACTCAGAGTAACAGGAACTCTCAACTTCTTTATATTGTAGAATGTTAAGGAATAACAGAAAACATATCATCAGAAAACAATGAGAAGAAAAACTCAACAACTTTTTTGCTCTCTCTGCAGAAACTGACAAAGCAGAGATTGGCACCCCAAACTTCCAAAGCAAGGAAAGACAGGTCACTTTACCCATTCTCCCATCCTCATTCCCATTTATACAATCTTCATTTTCCACTAACTGGAAAAAATAAAAATAACAACAGAGTAACCTGGCAGATTTGATTTCCATGGTAACAGGTCTTCCCTTAGAAATCATGGTTCCCTGACTTGTATTCCATTAAAGGTTCTAAAATACTATGCCTCTATGCTGTGGGACAATGGTCTGTACCCTGTCACTTGTATTTTAAATAAACACTGATTGGCCAGTAGCCAGGCAGGAAGTATAGGCAGGGCAACGAGAATTCTGGGAAGAGGGAAGTTTCAGTCTGCAGTCATCACCCAGACACAGAGAAAGTCAGACACATGTTGCGGGAGCTCCTTCTGCTCCTTCAGCCAATAGCCGCTGAGATACCAGCCCATTGGGGCGTGGTCTCTCTTTTTAAAAATGCGGCCACTTCCCTCCGCTCACTCTCTGGCTTTCGGCTCCACTTCTGGAGACTAGGCTCCCTTCCTGATTGCACAGAGGGCTGTTGTCTGGGATAGTGATCTGTAAGTTTTTTCCCCTTTAAATAAATAACCATTCTATTAATCGTAGTTCCAAACTGGTGAGGGATTGTTTGTGATTTACGCCTTCAGACACAGAGCAAGCAAGATGTGACTGTCTCAATGAAGAAGGTACTAAACCACATGGCTGATATAGACAAGAATAATGGGTTAATGTAAGATGTAAGAATTAATTAATAAGAAGCCTGAGCTCCTTGGCCAACCTGTTTATGATTAATGTAGACCTCTGTATATTTCTTTGGGACTGAATGATTGAGAGACTGGGTAGGACAGAAACTTCAGTCGATACCTCTAAATATACATATGTGCTCACAATCACCCTTCCCTATCTAGTTCTGGACTTTCACCTAGTCAAAGAATGAAAGAGTTTAAATGCATTCAGCTTTCCCTCCCTCAGTTTAGGGGATCATTTCCCACTCTTGTCTCTTGTATCCTTCCTCTACCCTGGAAAGTCAAGTCCCAGGAAATCATCTTAGAAGGGAAAACATTTGTGCTTTTAGTTCAGTTCTTTCAGTGATTTCTGGGATAGATATGGCGCACTGCAGAAACTGGAATAACCACACAATACAAATAGAAAACTTTGAGAAAGAAGCAAACATGCAACCCAAGTGAAATCTAATTTTTATTTTTGCCAATTAATAATTTATTCTGGTGCATGCTAGCTGTGGAGATTTCATACTGCCCTACTGTAGTAGACTAGAGCAACACAGTCAAACAATAGTAATGAGGATAATTATGATAATTTTAAGGCACATTCTATATGATTTTTATCATATATAGATGTTTATGAAATTCCAAAGTATGAACCTTACTACTTTTCTTTTACAGAAGAGAATAAATGAAGACTAGAGAAGATAAAGGATTTTCCTGGGTCATGCTTAACTAGTAAATATCATTGAAGAAAACTGACTCTCCCTCGGCAGCAGCCATTGAATGCCAGTAGCTCCTGGGTTAGTGGTAGGACTTTGTGTGTACCTTCTCCCCTGCACTGAGATCCCCATGAGATGGAGACCATACTTGGCTCTGTTACAGGGTCCAAGAACTTGTGACTAGATTGGCTATATAGTCCCTGGGGAGAAGCCAATCCTGTCACTCCGCTGCTGTGATTTTTTAAGTCCCGTCTTCTACTGTGATTGGCTCCTGTGAACCTTGAGGCTACAGAAGGTGTAAGTCATCAATGCTTATGCTTTCAGTATGCCAAGCCAAAACCAACCTCAGGAGAAAACCAGCAACACACCAGGGTCCATCTAGACGTCATTCTGAAGCTAGCCTGCAGAGTTGGGCAATGCTCCTTGGAGTTTCCTTGTCTTCCACAGACAGTAGGCTACTTCTCAGACACAGCCTCAGTTACCCCTTGGAGGGGGACTTCTGGTGCCTCACCCACTGCCTGTTTTTGGCCCAGTGGACTGCCCATTCTGCTAGCCTCTTTGCCTCTATGATTCTTTGAAAAAATGACAAGTATTTTCCCTCCAGCTGCTGCTGGGGCAGGGGGCATACTAGATCTCAGAGTCAAACTCTAAAATCTGAAGGGAACTCTATTTTTTTTTATCAGCAACAAGGAAAAACCCAGAAAATATTTTTGTTAATATTTTATTATAAAAATGTGCAAACATACAGGGAAGTAGAAAGAGGTTTATGGCGAATTGCCCACCCACCCAGCTGTGTTCAGCAGCGTGGACAAAACGTAACTCACTTGTGTTATTCGCTGATTCCTTTGGTATTCGTGTTCCCACCATCAATAATTACAAACTTCCAACATGACTTAGGAAAGATCCATGCCAAATCAGCTCCTGGGAGCCTATGTGAGCAGGCTCAGACACACCACCGCATTCAACTACGACTTAGATTCTACCAGACTACTTTACTGTAAATGTTGGGTCACATGTTTATTCAGTATTCTACTTGTGACTAGTCCATCTTATTTTTTGATATATTTCAATATAAATTTAAAGTGTATGCACAATTCTCTTTGAGAGATTCGGCATGCATATTAACTAGAATTCATTGTTTGGAGTATATTTTTTGTTGTAAAAATAAAATTTCAGTCAATTGTATGTGTGCTAAATTTTGACAAATCCATACATTTGTGTAAATTTTTTTAACATTTGTGTAGTTTAATGAGATGTGAAAGAATAGCTTCACCACAGAAATCTCTCTTAAAGCTTAGCTAATGAATACCTTTAGGGTTTCTAGATACAAGAAATTGCTAAAGCAAGGCTCATATGTTTTTTCCTTATTTATTTATTTTTTAAAACAATTTTTTTCATTTTACATACCAATCCAAGTTTCCTCTCCCTACCCTGTTTCTGCTCCCCCTACCTTCCACTCACATAAGGCTTCCCATGGGGATTCAACAAAGTCTGGCACATCACTTTGAGGTAGGACCAAAGTCTTCCCCCCTATATCTAGGCTAAGCATGGTATCCCTCCATAGGGAATAGGCTCCAAAAAGCTAGTTCAAGCACTAGGGATAAACCCTGGTCCCACTTACAAGGCTCATATTTGATGGCATATGCTACCTCAAATGTGTGCTGTTACACTAACTCCAGTATAGACTCACTGTAATGAATGATCAGAAATCTGTTAACAGATAGCTTTGAAATAGATGCAGGGCCAGAACTGAGAGCTCCAGGACCCAAAGCATACACCCATGTTGAGTCATGGTCCAAAGCATCAAGACTTCAAACATGAACTAAGCCCGCAGTCCCCAGGAAGCGGAGGGCTGAACAAGCAGCCTTGCTCTGCTCCCCACTGACTGCCTCCAGATCCAGCTTCCATACAAAATATATGTGAATCATTCTGATAATATCCTATGACATAGTTGTCATCCCAAAGATCAAGCTTTTCCCACCTCCCACCCTGGCTGGTTCTGACCGCATTTGACTTGGCAATACGTGCATTTGGCTTCCACCTGTTATAACTCAAGGAAAAATATCAGTCCACAGTGAAAAACAAAATCCAGGAAAAAAAAAATGGCAAGAAAAGAGAGAAAAGAATCATTTGCCTTCAATTATGGGGCAATTTTAGACTCAAGCAGTGAGAAGCACCGGACAGTGTTTCCAGCGCTAAAACCACAAAGCTGTATTCCAGATGAAGAAGAGCAAATGAGAACCTTTCACCCGGAGGGCTGGAATGCAGACCATTTTCAGAATCATTTGATATATGTGGGATATTAAGCATGACGGTGAGGGGCCATGATGGCTGCACTTTATTATTTGAGAACTACTAAGATCATAATATTTTGCACATGTAACATAGTTTAGGGAGTTTTTCTTCTGATTACCTCACTTTCCAGACCTGGTCAGAGTAGATGGAGGTTTACCAGCAGGCAGGTTTCTGTAGCAGCTGGAGCTGCGTAATGGTGTTTCATGACTTCACGACCATCTGACACTCCAGTGGCCATATTCTCCCAACCGATTTTGGGTCATTCCTTTGTTGAATAGAAGCATGGTACCCATGGATAAGAGAACATGCCACAGTCTGTTATTGCTGTTTGGATCTTTGAAGAGACGTATAAATTTTCTTTCTATCCTTATGGCAGAATCTACAGAGTGATGCCTTATACACTAGCAATGTGTGACTAGCACATATCTCATTACTCTTTACCCGCCATTGCTCATTTTCCCATATGATGAATATTGTTGCAAGCCGCATCACAGCACAGTTGAGTTATTATGTTGAGTTGTTGTGTGTAGATTGAGGGACATAAACCTTGGTGGTACCCTGAGCAATGAAATAAAATCTCCTTCCACAAAGGTTGTATCAGTTTACAAGCCTGTGAAAAAGTCCACCGATGTCTACTTCACTGCCCCCTTACCAGTCTCCAGTGACATAATATATCGAGCGTTTCAAATTGGGGTCATCCGTGGGGAGTCAGGCTGGCCATGTTGCCATACCAACTTGGACAAGGTTATCAAACAGGCCTCGATCTGTTAATCTTAGCTGGATGAACTTTAAAGCCTTGTCTAAGCTTCTGTGATTATATTTATGATTAATATTAATTATACAGCCAGTTCTATCCTGATTGATTGTATGATAAAACAATTACTTCTCACAAACAGTATTGTAAATACATAGGAAAAGCATGAATAAGATCACATGAGAGATGCTAATTTAATCTTTTGTCTTTAAAGATTTTAGACTCTAACATGGTCCTGCTTAAAGGTCATTCATCTTAAGATGCACATTATTATACATGTATATATTTTATTTCTACACATGCATTATATATATAACTTGGTTGGGGAAGGCTCTGCTCTCTTGTGTCCTGACATGGTGTCTCCACTGTGTCATAACAAAACACACAGAGAGTGGATGGGGAAAGAGTTTCTCTTTTCACAAGGCTACAATACTGCTAGACACTACTTCATCCCTATGACCCCATTAACCCCAATTACCTCCCAAAGGTCTCATTCTTAGTCAAGGCTTCACCGTGAATTGTGAGGGAAACGCAGTTCAATCCATGCAAATCTCTCTTTCTGCTATGGTGCTTTATGGAAAGCATACAGACTAACAGTGAATGATTTAAGTTTAAAACATTGGGTTGGCTTTCAGTTTCTTGCTTTGGTTTGTCTCTCTCTGACCGCTAGTCCAGTTTCTCTCAAGAACTCTGAATAAGATGGATGCTAACTCTACTCTCCAAGTAGAAAGACATGAGCAATGCTAGAATTCTCTGCCAGAGAACTAGCAGGCCTTAGTCTAACTACTACTAGTCTACTAAGTTAGACTAAGTACTAACGCTAAGACCCACTTGGTTGACTGATGCCTCACAAACTGCCAATCATTAATGGCTGCATACAATAATCACCTCATTAGCAACAATCAGAATATTACCTGTCACGGTTTCTGGAACTTGGGAGGTTCAGAAGTGGCTGGCGAGGTGATTCGGGCTTGAGATCTTTTGTCTAACTGGACAGTGGTTGACAATGGAACAGAAGAGTGGCAGAATCAGGTAGAACTGGCGGAGCACATCTTTGTCCTTGCATGTGGCCTCAGAACTTCCTATTTTCTACATGGTTGTCCCGGGGCAGCAGACACTTTGTGTGATAGCTTACCACTCCTGCAATCAAGCACATCCCTTCTAGTACCTAGCCTTTTAAAATCATATGTACTCCTCATATTCTGTCAACTACAAGAGAGGCACAAGCCCTGCTGGTCCCAAGGGAGGGTGAATTGAACTCTGTCATCATGGGAGCACGGCAAGAACCTCAAAGGGCAAATGGATGATATCCATTTCATGCATCTTTAGAAGACACAGTCTAGTACACTGCCCATCTTTGAGGACCCAGATCAAGAAGGGAATGCTGCCCACTAAACTCCCTGTGTACAATCCCAAACCTGAGATGCAGTGCAGTCTGGGCACCTCTGGAAGTCGAGCTATGTAGGAGGATGTGAAAGTTCATCCAAGGGCATTGATCATAGAAGCTTGCTTCATTTTTCCTGGAGAAGAGATGTAAGGGAAGACTTGGTTGCTGTCCCAGCACATTTGAAGGACTATCATGTAGGAAAAAATGTTTTGTCCTTAGCTGTTCCACAGAGGTTTCAAGGGCGTCAAGTGTTTCACTCAGAAACTCAGCTTCCTTGGCAGACCGCTTTGCCCCTGCCTTTCATTGTTATTGGAAAATAAACAACAAATGAAGCTTTATATATTTATGGTACCCTTGGGGTAGTTTGATATATGTATGAATTATAAAATGTTAGCTACATTCTACCTAATTAATGTAATTCTTACTGTGTGTGTGTGTGTGTGTGTGTGTGATCAAAATACTTGACATTCAATCTTTTAGCAAATTTCCAAATGTATAGTATCTTACCAATTACTAACCACGGGTGCCCTTTTGCAAAGAAGATCCTATTCTTATATGTCTGTGGTTTCTTGGCTCTGCATGTTGGTAACCAACAACTATCTAATTGGACTGAAGACCTACTTAACAAGAGGGAAACCATGCCTGGTGTTGGAAACCTAGGCAACTGCCCAGGGCTAGTGAAGCCATGGGTCTCGGAGGAGAAACTACAGCTGTCATTTTATTAAACCAGTGTAACACCTCACCACATTTGTCCCCACAGGAAAGTGTAGTCCTCAGCCCTCACCAAGGAAATTTCTCTTTGCAATGAAGGGAGACTATTAACAGAAAACCACAGCCAATCAAACTGCAGAGTTCTGGGGCTCAGTCCCAACTGCTACATCTACAACGCAACTCCTATACCCAAGGCTCAGGGATCATTGTGGAACTGGTGATGGGAAGATGGCGAGAGCCAAAGAATCGGGGAGTTTGCTGTGAAATTGAGTCTCCTAATGACATCAAAAGCTACGCCCATGAAATCTCATCAACATGACTGTTTAATCATGAGCTGAACAAAGACAACAATAATAGACATTACAACATATAGAGGGTGGGAAGAGCCCAAGTGGCCTCAAGTCTAGGCAAAGAACTAGAGGCAACTAAAAAAATGCCGAGAGCAGGAGAAATAGTCTTACCCAGGGAAGAGCGCACCAGTTGGTTATAACCAATGCCAAACGGTCAGCTGTAGGCTTCTCTCTGACTCCGCCTACTTTTTCTCTATATCTCTG
This sequence comes from Arvicola amphibius, assembly GCF_903992535.2. Taxonomy (NCBI): domain Eukaryota; kingdom Metazoa; phylum Chordata; class Mammalia; order Rodentia; family Cricetidae; genus Arvicola; species Arvicola amphibius. The sequence goes on along the minus strand of NC_052049.1, from coordinate 98,997,920 downwards.
TTCGTATTTCCTGCCTGACTTTACTCTTTTAAAACATTGCCTGAAACAGCTTCTATAATAACCCATGCTAATAAACATATTCATAGCATACAGCAGGGAACCACACATCAGTTAGCCCTGAAAATATGTACAGACAAACATTATAAATACTGAGAAGTTTGTAGCTATATATTGAGGAATATATTACATATTTTATTATGCATGTAACAACAATTAATAAAAAAGAGGCTATGAATTTGAAAGAGCACAGGAGGGTTCTATTGTAGAGTTCAGAGGGAAGAAAGGGAAGGGAAATGGTACAATTATATTACCAGTTCAAAAAGTAAAAGAAATAGCAGGCATGGTGGAGTGCATTCATTTGTAATTCTTATGTCTGGAAGGCAGAGACAGGCAGACCCCTGGAGATTGCTGACCATCCAGTCTATTATACTTAATGAGGTTTAGCCCCAGACCGGTAAGGGGTTCTGTTTCAAAAAATGTGAATGGTGCCTGAGGAATGACACCCAAAGTTGTCACTTGGCCTCCAAATTACCATTTATACACATATTTGAACATAGACACATATGCATGTATATTCATGCAGACACACGCAAATACACTACTTACCATCTTTGAAACATACCATTATGCTTATTCAGATAAATGAATGTGTTAAATTTGGATGAAGTAACATTTTTTTATATTGCAAAAAAAAAAAAATAGACCTATGCTTCTTTAAGTAGAAGTGTCCCTAGGGTTACTAGAATATGTAAGATTTAGTACATTGTTAACAATAACAAATTTGTGATGTTTGCAACAAAATAGTATTTTTTAGGCAGCTGGATATAATATTCACATTTTTGTTGTTTTCATTTGTATGTATATGGTGTGCATTGACTATATGTTTTCACATGTGTGCTTGCACGCTATATGTTTTCACATGTGTGTTCACATGTGTGCTTGTATGTATACATGCATTTGCAGGTCTGAAGTTGAGGTTGGGAATCTTCCTTATTGCTTTTCCACTTTATCCTTGAGATAAGATCTCAAACCTTGAGCTCATCTATCGGGCTTCTATCCCTAGCTAGCTTGCCCCAGGGATCCACTGCTTCTATCTTCTGAGGCTGGAATTATATATGTGGGCTGCCATGACCACCCGGAAGTTATGTGGGCTCTAGGATAGGAACTCTGGTCATCTATCATGCAGAGTAAATGCTTAACTGCTGAACCATCTCTCCAGCCCCATTTGCATGTGTTTTAACTCAGAATCTCTGAGAGAATTTCCAGATGATGATAGCTGATACCACTATACAACCGAGGGATATGGTACAGAGAAGTTTGTTTTGAGACATTGAAGAAAGAACAAGGACTGAAGAGCCATGGTGCCTGAGCTCCAATCATACTCCATCACTTACCGGTTATGGAAACTTGGCCACTTATTTAACCTTCTGTATCATGATTTTCTCTTCTGTACAACAAAGATAATAACAATACCACATAGAGTGGCAGTAAGGACAAAAATGTGTAATTAAACACTCTCCAATTTACAGTGTCATGACTTAAGTTTTTTTTAACTTTATGATGGTGTGAAAGCAATATCTACTCCAGAAAACACTTCAAATTTTGAGTTAAAAAAGTGTGTGTGTGTGCGGGTTTGTATGTGTGTGTGAGAGAGAGACAGAGACAGAGAGACAGACAGAGAGACAGAGAGACAGAGAGGAGGAGAGAGTCATGTTTATGCCTTGTGCATAAAAACATTCGTGTGAAGGGCAGAGGTTGATGGCACTCTTCACCTTATTTTTGAAATAAGGTCTCTTATCAAACCTCAGGCTTGGCATTTCATCTAGGCCAACTGTCCAGCAAGCTCTAGATCTTTCTGTCTCCATACTACATCCCTAGAACTAATATTACACACACATCACCTCACCCAACCTTCATATGGCTACCAGGGAATCCAAATTCAGGCCCTTGTACTTGTACAGAAGGCACGTTTGCCAATGAAACACACAATTTTGAATTTTGATTTTTTTTCCCAGCATAGCAATTTGGAGTGTGGAGCTTGTTTGCAGTGCTGAAGTCAGCTATGTAGAACCAAGTCAGTGAGAGGATTATGAGGTAAAATTGCAAAGACAGTAGAGTGTGTGGTGTTGCTAACCTTTTCAGATACTACGTTTTGTGTTTTTACATGCCATCATGAGTATGGGATGTCCGTCTTTGTATGTGAGTGATATTTCTAGTACTTTATCACCAAGTATGGTTGTGCTAGGTGATTTTACCCAACTGTAGGCTAATTTTCATATTCTGTGCACTTTTAATGGAATCTACGCTAAGTTGTGAGGTTCAGTAGTTAGATGTATTTAATAATAAGTCCGGGGAGAGGACCCAGTGGTTACATTGTCTAGTTTCATGTCAACATGAAACTCAAACTAGAGTCCCTGGGAAGACGGGAACTCAAGTGAGAAAATAGCCTGAGCTTATTGGCCTGTGGGCACTTTCTTGACTAATGACTGATGTGGTAGAGTCCAGCTCACTGTAGGCAGTGCCATTCCTGTGCAGGTGGTCCTGGGTTGTACAAGAAAACAAAGCTGTGCAAGCCAGGAGGAGCAAGCCAATAAGTAGCACGCATTCATGGCCTCTGCTTCAGTTCCTGCTTTCAGGTTCCTGACTTGAGTTCCTGACCTGACTTCCCTGGATGATGGATAACAAGATGAAATAAACCCTTTACCCTCCAGGTTTCTTTTAGTCATGGTAATTTATCATAGCAGTAGAAAGCCTAATTAAGACAGAAACTGGTACCAGTTCCTAGGGTATTGTTGTACTAGACCTGACTGTGTTTTGGGGAGTATTTGGGTAACCTTTAAACACAGGTCTGGAAAAATTGCTGAGTTCTCAGAGCTTAAAGAGCTCAGAGAGTTCTTGTAGGAACTAAGAAGATAAACCTGGGAGCAGAGAAGACAGTGAGGACCTGGTTTGTGAAGATCAGAGCCTCTTAAAAACTCCAACAGAGTGATTTATGCGATATTTTGAATTAAGAATCTGTGGTTCTGGTCAGTTGTGGCTGAAGACTAAGTTGTGGTTAGCAAGAGACCAGCTCTGCTGGAAAGAGACCTTTGCATCACTGAGACAATTGATACTGGTTAGATGGAGTTGAGACATTAGTGGTGATTACGAAAAGACCAGCCTTATTGAGGACTAAATCTGGGAGGATTTACTCAGGGTCAGCTCACAGAAGCTGCGGTCCAGAGAGACCGAGGCTATGTCTCAGACTGGCATCCGGACTCGGTAAAGTGTAAGGGTTTTCTGGGTGATGCTGGCATCAAGGGGTCATGGGAAGCAGCTGAGTCTTGACACTGAGCAAGACCACTGGTGAAGGTGCAGCCTCAGTTTCAGCAAAAATCCCAGGGCTGAAGAGACCACGGACAGGAGTTAAACCTTGGTACGATATGGCATGGTCAGAGTTCCTGAAGAGAGCCCAGGGGAAGCTACTGGTGAAAGCGTAGCCCAGTTGAAGCCGGAGACCACAACTAGGACATGGCGTACTAGCTATGAAAGCATGCAGACTGGGTTTAAATCCCTAACACCCATGTGAAAAGCCAGGTGTGACTTTGCATTCCTATAACTGGAGGGCTATGGGAATGGGAACAGAGACAGAAGATTTCTGGGGCTTGCTGGCTGCCAGCCTAGCTCCAGATTCAGTGACAGAATGTGTCTTAAGAGAATAAGACTGAGATGACAAACCAAGGCATCTCTGACATTCTACTGCAGCCTCCACATGAATATACACAGGTGTTCACACACACACACACACACACACACACCAGCATGCAGGGTGGGGGGAGATGGAGATAGGATATCTGAAGCATGATTACTAAAAGCTCAGTGACAGATACTGGGGTTCAACCTGAAGACCAGAAAAGCAAAGCAGCCAGCCACTGGCTCTTACTTCGACCTCAGTCAGAAATGGTGATTCTGCCTCCAGGAATCTCAGGATGAGATGGAGACTGAGAGCTGTCTCCTCCTGTTTTATAATCCTCTTTAGTTCTGGGATTAAGGGCATGCACCACTACTGCCTGGTTTCTATGACAAGATAGTATAGCTCCTGGGATTAAAGGTGTGTGTCATTGTTGTCTGGTCTGTAAGGCAGCCAGTGTGACTGTTTTACTTTTCTGATCCTCAGGCAAGCCTTATTTATTAAAATACGAATGAAATGCCACTACGAATATCATTTTCTTTGCATTAATGAGGACTGAACCCAAAAGCCTTGTAAAGAGTAGGCAAACATTTTGCTACTGAGTTGAGTTATATCCCAGCTCTTTAAGTGCATTTTGGGCTTTTTGGCTTATAGCATTTTCGAATTGCAGTGTTATGACTGAATATAAGCTAGTTAAAGTAGCACCTGGTATATAGAAATACCATGTAAGTGTTTAGCAAATAAATAAAAGTTGAGAACTATTAAGGTGTTTCCATGAAAGCTGATAATAAGACACTCAGCCACAGGGACCTAAGAGCAGTGACCTTTTAGCAGAGGTGGCAGATCCTGCTAAAAGGATTACTTGTGAGGTGGGCCACTCCTCCAGAGAATGCTCAGATTGCTTTGGCTTTAGTGCTCTAGGCTAGGGCTAAGAATGTCTTTCTGCAAAGAGATAAATGGTACTTTAGAACTTATGGGCCATTCTTTCTGAGAATTATTCAGCTCAGCTATTGGAAACACCAACAGACAGAACAGGATCTGAATTAAATGAGCTGTCTGGGCAGGACTGGGACCATAATCCATAGCTCACTGACCTTTGTCTGGATTGTGTTGGGCCTGAGCAAGAAGCCTGGAAGTTAGGTGGTTGTTGAGAAATGGTAAGGAAGCAGAAAGAAAGACAATAAGATAGTCCTGCTAAAATGTCATGTTGTGTGTTACTGAGGTGAACGCATCTGAACTTTGGACAAGTTCTCTGTTAGGTGCCAAGGCCACGGAAAATTTTGTAACAACAGAGACATAGAGAAGCCACATACGGAGTGGCCGTACACAGCCATTCATGCTTATTTCCATACATTTCATCGTTACATTGCAAGTTATTTGAAAAGAAAGTTGAGGTTTTTATTTTCCCTCAAATCAGCTCTAAACCCTTGGAACAATGTTGTCTATTCTGCGGGCGCCCCGTGAGCTCTTGCTGGCTGTCTTTATTTCTTCACCTGCATTCAGATCTCCTTGGGCCCATATGGAAATGTAAAAGTTCATAAGGGACTAATTCAATGAGACCCATCCAGGGGAAGTGCAGACCCCGAGGGAAGTGATTACACACGCATGGAATTTTTGCACATGGGATAGAAAGATGATCTTTGCCTCTTGGCTGTGTCACGGCAATAAGTGGGAGACCGATGATTTCGAAGACGGCAGCTCTTCCCAGCGCTGATAAGAATGGAACGCAGGCTACCATGGAGATTCAGGTCACTAATTAGTCCCAGAAGCCTCTATGCCTCCAGTTGTTGTTATATTAATTATGCATCAAATTAGAATGTTTGCAAAGGCATAGCGCCAACTGTACAGCAGAGCCCAGTGACAACGTGGAGAGATCAAGGGGTGTCCCGCCCAGTTACTGCAGGGACCAGCAGATGAAACCATGTGTCCTGCCTGAGCATGTGGTGACCTGGCCTGATCTCTAGGCCAGCTGGTAGGAACCTCCCACCAGAGAGCCTCTTAGCAGCACTGAGCAGACAGAAGGACAGCTGGAATGGTGTCTCTTCCATCCGCTCAATCCCGGTTCTACAGCAGTGGCACCAGCTCCAGAAAGATACAAAACAAATCTTTGAGACTTTATTGCAAATGGAATATGCTTCCAGGTGCTTTCTGTCATGGAGACAATATGTCTGGTCTGTTGTCCAGCATTTAGTTTTTGGAGTTGGGTGGAGACAATGTATCCCATCTCCTCCTCCTCCTTCATCTTGTTTTCTTTCTTGTGTTCTTTGTGAGTTGGAAGTCAAGATATACTTGATTCTTGGTTGTAAAATAAACAGATGCTAAACAGCATCTCCGTGACTTTGGGGTTATAGTTCCACCGAGGGCCTGGGTTGAAGCCATAAACTATGGGAAGTGAAGCGTGACCCACAAATAGCCTTCAAGATGGAATTACAACCCCATAATTCAGAGTAGACCTTTAAAAAAATCATCTTTCAAGCTAGCTTTAATTGAGTGATGGGGGCCAACTGTAACATCTTTTGATCAGTCCATCAGTGCAAAAGTCATCTCTGTGTTAATCTGATGTATTGCTGTATGCATGGGCCCCCAGTCTGCTCTGTAAAGGGGGTTTCTCTATTGAAACCAAGCTACAAGGCCCCAAACAGAATGAAAGCAAAGAATGCTGGGTTTCTCAGTAAGGGAGTCTTTGTCACAGGAGAACCGAAAGCAAGCATGAAGCAAGGAAATGCTTTTGTTAGGACTGAGGGAAGAGGAGTTCCTCATGACAGGGGGCCAGTAGTCTCTTTCTTTAGCTGTTCTCACTGTTCCCTTCCTCCTCTTACCAGGGATGGTCTTTGGTGGCTGGTTTGAGCTTTGTGGAGAGGAACAGACAACCCCAAGTTCCAATCCTGCTGTATGTCTGGATGTGTTTGTTTGAGGTTTTCCAACCCTGTTCTGCTTGATCTCATAACTCATTAAGGCAAGTTGATCTCATATGGCCCAAGAAGCCTTTTCATGACGTTTCCTTGTATGATAAATATTCACACATCGCAGAGAAAATAAACCAAATCCAGCAATTCTGTAGGAGGTGGATGTTTGAAGGCAGCTTCTTGTAGTCATAAATTACACCATCAAAATCCCCTAAAGTTTCTCTGCAGTGTTGGTATTAAGTGGAATAACATATGAGCGAAGACTGGCAGCATGTGAAACAGCATGTGTTACAGGACTGAGGGTATGAAGACAAGAAAACAGCTCAAAGAACAATTTTAGACTATCAGTTCAAAATGAGCAAAAATTATTATTATTTTTAAAATTACACACATGTCTATAGCTATGTATTGGCACATGCATGTGAGGGTAGATGCCCACACAGGTCAGAAGAAGCTGTCGGGGCCCCTGGTGCTGGAGTAACAGGCAGCTGTGACTTCCAGCCTGGTGCAAGCGCTGGAAGCTGAACTGGGGTTCTCTTTAAGAGCAATACATGTGCTTAGCCACCGAGACAGCTCTCTGGCCCATAGATAACTTGCATCAGACTTGTTCAAGTATATTTTACCTATCACCCTTGTCATTTCTCTTCTAGTTCCTTAAGGAGGAAATAAATCATTGATTTGAGGACATGTTCTTCTAACAAAAAATGTAAAGTTATGAATTTCCCTCTAAGCGCTACATGAGCGGCTGAATATTTTCTTTGCTGTATTATTTTTCCCTTCCGTTGGTTCAAATTATTTTTTTTCATTTCTCTTGGATTGAGTTTGGGTTCATGTGTTATGGTCACTTATGAATTTTTTTCAGAAATCTTTCTATTGTTGTCCGTGTGAATTATTTTGTGATCAAAGAAACATACTTTGTATGATTTATGATCTTGGTGAGTGCTGTTGTGTATATTAAGAAGAATTTATATTCAATTCTTATGGGAAAATATTCTATAATAGTTAATTGATAAGTTTGTAGCAATGTTCCATACTTTTCTGGTCACTTGTATATCAATTACTGAGGACGAGAGATTGAAATTGAATCTATATCCTTCAGGAGGCTCTAGCATTTTGTGTTTGTTTTCACGTCGGAGTGTAGTTACATTAAGTATACCTCCAGCAGCAGATGCGGTTAGAGTTAAGAGTTGATTTCTTATCATTATAAAATTTCTTTCTTTATTCTGGGAAATATTATTTGTTCTGAAGTCTTCCTCGGTATTGATTGCAGCTTTTTAAAAAATGTATTATTTAATTAATTGCAGGTATTAATTGTTTTTCATTAATTTAAAAAAATCCATTATCTTCCTTGTAGACAAAATAATTTTACTTTCAGTTAAGGTGCCACATGGCAATCTAGTTTTTAATTAGCATGTAAAAAGTATCCCTAAATAGTACAGGTCTGTACTTGATGGGAACCCTCAGCTTTTGTTTATATGAACTATTTTTTTTTTATCTTGAATTTACGAATCTATTTTCTATTTCCCTCCATTTTTGAAAGACAGTTTTTCTGGGAACACAGTTATGATTATATGATGACAATTGTCGCTGTCAGCATTTTAAAGTGCTTGTCCAGTTTTCTTCTGATTTGCCCATATTTTTCCCCAGAAGTCCGTTATTTTGCTTATGTTTCTTACTCTGTAGGTAAGATCTCTGACTCTATGTCTATGTGTCTGTCTGTCTGTCTGTCCATGCTGCCATACCTGTGGGTGATGGGAAGACAAACTCAGGTTTCCGTGCTAGCACAGCAAATGCTTTGCCCCCTGAGCCATCTCTCCAGCCTTGCCTGTGGCTCCCTAGTTTTAAGATTTTTACTTTTATTTCTGCTTCTCAGCAATGTGAATATGTTGCTTGATATTTGTTCTGCTTGGGTCTCATTGAACCTTTTTAACATCTGGGGTTAGCAGTCTCACTAAGTTTCAACAACATTGTAGCTATTGCTTCTTCAAGCATCTCTAGTCTCCTTTCAAAGCCGTCTTAAGGTGTATTATTCCACAGGGACTGGATATTACTTTTGCTTTTGTCGGTCTTTTTTTTTCCACGCCATTTAATTATAATTCCTTTCTGTTGCTACATCTTTAGAGTTACAGTTCAGCCTCTCTCTGCCCAATCTGCCTTTCTTTTCTTCATGTTTCTGTTTTCCCACATTAAGCGGATTTGGGTAGTTGTTTTAAAACTCTTCTTTTGCAGAATTTCTTTAAATCTTATCATGTCTGGTTTTGTTTCTAGTTATGGCCTTCTTGTGGTATGAACCATTATTTCTTCAAGTTTAAAGCCAGACTGGGCGACACGAAACTCTGACTCAAGACCCCTTTCTCCCAAACATATTGTGTGTGTGTATGTGGACATAGATGCATATATATGTTACATATGGTTGTAACATATGTAAATATGTATATATAATATGAAAATTCTTCTTAGTGTATTCTTCAGAAGCCAGCAGGAAAGATTGGTCTGTGTTAATATCAGTTCTGTCTCTGTCAGGGGCTGTTAATACATACATACATACATACATACATACATACATACATACATACATTAAAGTAAATATAACCTAAATAGTATTTTGTAAAGCATGACCATCAAGTGAAAACAGAAAGTATTCATATGAGTCACACTGGATAGTTCTTGGTCTTGAGGTAACTTCTAATACCCTTAAACTTGGATGTACCATTTGATGTTTATCTTGGGAAATACAAAGGAAATGGTAAGAGCTGACAATTTATATGATGAGCGTGAAATTGGTAACTATAAACAGGACATTGTCAAAGTCTTGTATTTTCAGGAAGAATTTATGTTTCCCTGCTTCTTAAGCAGGGGTTACAAAGCTCAAGAAAGAGCTGAACACGGGCTAGGAAGCAGCCAGCATAGACATGGTCCAACATTTTCCCATGCAACGTTTAACCTAAGCGACTTTTAGTGTAATCACAGTCGCTTCCTACTAAGCTTGGATACGTTATGGCATGGATAGAATACAAGTGTCACGTGAAGGTTTAATACTAAAGATGAGAATAAAAGCAGCCTTGTTCTGAGACAAGAGACAACTAAGATGCACAGGGAAGACGTCTTCCACTCCTCCAGTATTCAGAGAGAAGTCCGGCAAGTGCCGAGCTAAACATCTGAGACCGTGGGCATTGAGTCAGGTCTGCAGCCACCACCGGGTCAGTGCCACCAGTGTGCTGTGTTTACCCAGACAGCTGCTGTATTTGTTTAGCTTTAGTCTGTGAGAGGTTTTTTTTTTTTTTTTTTTTTTCTCTGCATGAGGTACTGCCCTCAGAAATGCTGATCTGTTCATTAGTACACCTTCGGTGGATGGGTTTGCACGAAAGACGTGTTTCCCTGAACTCAACCAAGGCCAAACACAGTCAGCAGCCTGGATGCGCCTGCCTCCCGTCGACAGCACAGACTGCTCTTTCCTGCTGGCTTCTGAGGGCTGCACTGAGAAGAATTTGCATTGTGATGTAGGGGTTTGTCCACCATACGCTGGCGCGGTGTTGAAAGCAAGCGCAGTCCGTTGAGAAAGAAGGAGCAGTGAATCTTGAGGGCCAATACTGTGAGAGACCAGGGCGAACCCCCCTTCTTAAGCCCTTTGTAAATACCTACCAGGTTATTCAGCCGTGATTTAAAATGTGTCCTTAAACTCTAACACTTTTCCTATCCAACAGGAGTATTGCATTTTCCTTTACCGTGTGTCCCTTTTCACAAACATAATTAGGCCAGGCCGCGTGTGACTTTTCAGACTAGAGTGGGAAACACTATACGACTTCCGCTCCGAGAGCTCTCTCTCGCTCTCTATCATGCAAAATGCTGGAGCCACGAGGAAAATGGAAGGAAGTCAGTAACTCTGGGGCTATCCAGGAAAGGTCTTATAGGAGACAAGGAGAAGGAGGCTTGAGGGGTCTGCTCTTTGAGCTCTCAGCTCCTGGAGCCTCTGGCCCACCCACAAGCAGGTGAGGGAGGGGCGTTGAGATGGTTCCTGTCTTCAAGTTACTTCAGTCTCATGGATTTTCAGCAGGAGCGGGCCAGAGACGGCTGCCCTGCTAAGTCCTGAGGAAGCAAGTATTGCTATGATTAGGCCATCACGTTTTGGGTGGGTTGTTAGGTAGCCCCTAGCTAGTGGCTGGATTCTTTCCTCTGGCTTAGCTGAGAACATGAGGCATAAGACAAGGAAGTTTGCATTGCAGGTGACAGGAGAGGGCAGGGGGTGTTTAGAATCTCAGCCTATTAAAAGAAAGGCTGTAGATATGCGGAAACAGAATTACTTTCAGAGATATTATTTGCACTGAGTGTTCAAACAGAATGTTGTAAGTTTTCAGATAGGATCTTGGATACCATCACACACACACACACACAAAATATATATATATATATATATATATATATATATATATATATATATATATATATATATATATATATTTTTAAAAAAAAGTGGAGTTCAAACAGTTAACTCTTAGGCAGGATTCCAGAACCAGAATACAGCCCAAGTGTCTAAACTTCACTAACTATAGTATCTCTTTTCTTGAGGTAAGTACAAGAAAACTCGTTCATTTGGCAAACAAACAGAACTGAAGACAACAACAAAACAGAACAAGAACAAAGCCAATCTTTTAAAAGGGAATAGCAGCCGGGCGTTGGTGGCACACGCCTTTAATCCCTGCACTCGGGAGGCAGAGGCAGGCAGATCTCTGTGAGTTCGAGACCAGCCTGGTCTACAAGAGCTAGCTCCAGGACAGGCTCTAAAAGCTGCAGAGAAATCCTGTCTCGAAAAACCAAAATAAATAAATAAATAAATAAATAAATAAATAAATAAATTAAATAAAATAATAAAAGGGAATAGCAACAATAAATGCTATATAACCTACCTGACTATTTCTTAGAGAAGTGTCCTGGTGATGCCTGATTCTGTCTCCCATCTCCTACCCTCAGGTCCTTGACAGTAAGGGAATGAATGGGAAATGACAGACCTTGCTCTCCAGACCTCTAGGCAGGGAAGAGAGTGTGTCTCAGACAGCTTCACATTTTTTTTTTCAAGCAAGCAAGGCTGCATCTGTGGAGGACAGTTCAGTGACGTCAGCCTGTTGGCACAGGACTGTAATCCCACTCAGCAGGATTGCAACAGTGTGTTCAAGGCTCGCATAGATCCATTAGTGAGAGCTTGCCTCAGTATAATAATAAGTTTTCAAAGGGGGGATTGGGGGATATAGCTCAGTGGGAGAGCACCTACCTAGCATGTATGAGGGTGAGGCTCAATACTATACACACACACACACACACACACACACACACACACACACACATATACAACGAGTTTTGACAGAAGTAAAGGCTCTGAGAGCACTATTATAATCACTGTGTAGAAAATTTTCAATCCTTTCTTCCAAGAAGTTCCTTTATGTTCTTTGTCAATTACCCTTCACTCCTCATGGCCCCACAACCTCTGACTTTATTCAACTATTGGTATTTCTGTTTTACAGTTTCATGTAATTAGAATCACCCACTATGTAAGCTTTTGTGTCTTACTTACTTTTACTCGGCACAGAGTGTTTCAGATTCATCTATATAATTATACGTTCCAGCAGTTTATTGAGTTATATTACTTTGTCTAGATATACCTTAATTTCTTTGTGTAGATATACTAGTCTCTCCACAGATTCACCAATCTACTAAATGCGTATGCTACCTCAAAGAGGTGTTAATTTGCCTTTTTCTGATGCCTAATGGTGTCAAGTAAATTTCTGTGTCTTTATTTGCTCTGTATATACTATAATGGTGGAGTTTAGTTTTTTTCCAAACACATTCCTCATTTTAAAACTGAATTATTTTCCCTTTTGTTATTGAATGGAGTATTCTTTATATATTCTAAGTTCATGTCCTTTGTTATATATATTTTTGATAAATATAGGTGCATACCTTGCCTTGCAAAATTCTGTCACCCGACTTTTTATCTTCTTAGCACTGCTTTTCAAAAGGCAGGAATTTTGTTTTCTGTGAAAAGATCTAATTGGTTTTCTTTTACGGATAGTGCTTTCTGTTACCTGTTATTTTAAAAACTTAAAGCTGAACTGTTGAGAGTGACAAGAACAAGAAGAGACTCCAAGGCCTTCGTACGAGTACAGGACCTCAGTCCTGGGTGTACACCGGACTCACCAGGTGCAATTCATGTCATGATGGTTTAGCTGGACTGTCAGCTTGCTGGGGTGTAGAGTCACCCTGGGAACAAATCTGAGTGTGTCTGTGAGGAATGAAGTCCTGCTTTAAAGGAATCTGCTTCATGGGCTGAGGTCTCACGATGCATAAGAGGGAGAAAGTGATCAACACAGTCAGTCATTGTTCTCTGCCTCTTGATTGTGGATGAGTGAGCCCCGACCTCCTCTCTGTAATGGATGACGGAATCTGCTGCAATAAATAAACCCCTGCTCCCTTAAGTTGCTTCTGTCAGATATTTTGCTGCAGCATTGAGACATCTAATTAACACACCCCCACCCAGGGAAACTCTTTTGTGGCCTGAGATGGAGGAGGGTCATCTGTCTATGTGTTACTTTCATTGGTTAATAAAGAAACTGCCTTGGCCCTTTGATAGGACAGAAAATCAGGTAGGTGGAGTAAACAGAACAGAATTGTGGGAGAAAGAAAGCAGAGTGAGGCAGATGCCTCAGGCAGTCACCATAGCTCTCCTCTCCGAGACAGACGCAGGTTAAGATCTTTCCCGGTAAGACACCACCTCGTGGTGCTACGCAGATTACTAAATATGGGTTAAAGCAAGATGTGAGAGTTAGCCAATAAGAGGCTGAAACTAACGGGCCAAACAGTGTTTAAATGAATACAATTTGTGTGTTGTTATTTCGGGTGTAAAGCTAGCTGGGTGGTGGGACGCAGCCCCGCCGTTCCATCTCCAGGCTGTATACAGTAGAATCTAACTGTTGGCAGCTTTTAGAGAATCCTCCAGTGTTTCTGAAATGCACCCAGGTGTGAAAATTGCTTTTGAAAATAGGGCTTTATTTGGTAGATTTACAGTCTTAACAAAATTATGAGTTGAAGTTATAACTGAAATGGCACACAGTAATCATCTATATTCATGGTGTTTGGGGACAGCAAAGGCAGGAAAATAGAAAATGCTTCATGCCCCATGTTCTAGACACCACAGCCTCGCAGTGTGTTCTGTGTGAATGTGGAGAGGCAAGGAAAGGTCCCATGAGGAGGAGCTGGGCATGCAGCTCAGTGGACGGTGCTTGTCCACGGCATGGGTGAGGCCCTGAATTTGACCCACAAGAATAAGGGGAAAGGGCTCCAGAAGACACAGAAATTGCTAGCCAGCCTGCTTCCACGAACTTTGGAGGAGGCCTTTCTGACTGTTAGAGGAAAGAGGGAATGAAAAGGCAAAATGGAACAAAAGTCCGTTTCATCAGGAAGTGTACAGGAACCACAGCAGAGAGTAATAAACAGAGCAAATAAACAGCAAGCGATGATGCATGTTGAAGCATGTATTATTCGCAGCTGATACTCTGCGTTATAGCAGAGGACAGACTCTAGCAAACCCTTCTCTCTTAAAAAGACAAGCAACAAACTGGGAAAAGCAGTAAAAAATAATCATTTCAGGAAATCAATCTCGGGAAACCAACCAGAGGCAAACAAGTTGAGAAATGTTTATTCCTAAAAAAGTGCCTGGAACACTGGGTAAAAAATAGCAGGGCCTCTTTTGGCCTGGGAATGAATCTTCCCAAGTCCTGAGAACACATCTTCCATGCATAAACTTTTCTAAGGCAGGATGACAGACCATGAAGATTAGCCGGGGGAGCTGAACAGACAGCTCAGCAATTAAGTGTTCCTGCTCTTCTTCCAGAAGACCTAACGTTGGTTCCCCACACTCATGTTGGACAGCTCGCAACTAAGTCCGGTTTCAAGGAAGCCAACACTCTCTTCAGGCCTCTAAAGGCACTACAGTGTGAACACACACACACACACACAGACACACACCAAATACATGTATCAGAGAGGGCTGACTGGCTATGAATTGGAGAACCAAAACCCAACTGTGGAAGCATTGTCAGGACAAACATCAGCACAGGACATGATTGGGAGATTCTATGAAGTAAAGCCCTGTGTATTCTGAAGTAAAAATTGCATATTGTATACATGCAACCCCATCTTCTCCTTTGGCTCTGCTAGCTTGAATTTTCAGTCCCAGTTTCAGCAAGCGACAAGAGTAGTCAAAAACCCAGGAAGGAATTCCTGGAAGCGTGCCACGAAGAGGCTAAATACACTAACGATGATCCCAGGCTGACCCAACTAGAGATGGCGACAGAATTGGTTTCGTGTTGTCCAGCAGGCTGCTTCTCTCTCTGCCTGGGAAGCAGACTCTGAAAGGATCTTGAATGGCTTCTTCCTAGTTGTCTTATCTTGCAGATTAAACTGAGGTGTCTAGACATAGGACTCGCGTGTTTTGCTTGTTTGTTTTTTAACCCTGAGCTCCGGCATCAGAAGTGTTGTAGTTCTCACAGGTTACCTCGGGAAGCAGGCTGAGGCTGAGTACCCAGAGCAACCAGCTGCGACCTAGAATAAATGAGAGCCTATCTCAGCTTTCTCGGGCTGCTGTGAGACTCTGTACCCCCTCAAACAGACTGCATGCATCTCTTATGGAATTAAACCAGTGGTTCTCCCTAATGCAGCAACCCTTTAATACAGGTCCCTTTAATATGGTGACCCCAACCATAAACTTATGTTTGTTGCTACTTCATAACTGTAATTTTGCTACTGTTATGAATCATAATGTAAATGTCTGTGATTTTTGATGGTTTTAGGCGACCCCTGTGAAAGGACCATTCGGCCCCCAAAGGGGTCGTGACCCACAGTTTCAGACCTGCTTAATTAAACTCTTTCTAGGGCCCAGCAAGGACTTTAAACACTGAATTAAGTACTTGGCTACACTGGGTAGAGAGATGTTGGGGTTTTTCCACTTGGCTCTTCATTCGGGTTTTAAATTCCCGGAGACAAAGGCCCTAGAAAGGCTGCAGGTGATAACCACTCTGTAATGTAGGTCTCTTTCTCTGCTTTCACCTGTGCAGGATGGCCAGCAACAAAGGAGTCTTGAGTGTCTCTGCTCTCTTGCCACCAGGCCCCTGGCTTCCTTTGGAAAGAGGTGCTTTCTAAGGCTTGCGGTTCCTGAAATAGACACCTAGCGGGAGGCAGCAAGGGCTATCTCTGAGTTCTCTCCCTTGATCCCTGTGGCTCTTTCTTCCCAGCGTCCGGGTTGCTATTCTTAGCTGCCCCCCAGGCTGTGCTGGTTTGCATTTCTAAGCCTTATCTGAACTGACCCGAGTCAGGTTCTCCTGTTCCCTCACCTCTGAGTCTCCTTTCCCTCAGCATCTTCTCTCTGACATAATTGGCTCATAGATGTCCCTCAGGCTATTCTATGGATGAGCCAAATGGCAAAGGGAGTTGAGTGGCTGTCTGGGGCAAAAGGCCAGGTTATGAGGGCAGCGTGGAAGGAAGCCTTTTGTAGGTCAAGCCCAGCTTCAGAGTGGACACAGGCGTGGAGGGTGTCTGTTGATGTAATGCCCCGCCTATGTTTACCTACATTGCTGTTCTTTTTTGTTTGTTTTTTTTTTCCAGGACATTCCTGGAAAGCCATTGGATCCTACAGGGAGAATGAATAGGATTCCTTAAAGAGAGAACAACAAAGGAGATGGTCACGTGGAAGCAGGTGGACCGTGAGTCACATGAATTTGAGAGCATGAAGATGGGAGTCCCCCGATTCCCTCTCAAATTCACAATCACTTCTTTAATGATTGTTGTTGCACATATACATGTGTGTGTGTATAAATATAACCCAATGAGTCCATTAAGTGTTACTCAAATGTGTATGAATTTAGGGACGACCATTTGGGATACATCTGGGCAACAGCAAATGGACTCAATCCCATCTTCTGCAGTGGTCCCTGAGCCTTAGGGGGTAAGGGTTATGATGTAGGTGTGTCAGACCACACGCTCAGTTGTGCTCTGCATTTTGACAAGCTGCAAATGTCTGCAATGGTCTTCGTCTGCTGCAAAAAGAAACTTCTCTGATGAGGGGTGAGGGCTGCACTTATTTGTGGGCATAAGGATAGGTATTTAGAATGGAGTTAGAAACTCACTGGTTTAGGAAAAGTGGCAGTATTCGGTTCTCTTCTGGGCTCTGTTGGGAGCAGTGAGACCCCAGATCCTGAATTTCTTGTAATCCCCTGATCTGAGTGTCTACAGCTGCTCTGAGCACGAGACCTTCAGGAGTTCCTGATGGCAGGAGAGTGGTTTCTGGTGGGTTTGGCTGGGGCGTGGCTATCTCTATATAATCTGCCCCGGAACACAATAAAGGGGGCATTCTTTTTTTTCCTATTTTTTTTTCAAGACAGGGTTTCTCTGTACCTTTGGTGCCTGTCCTGGAACTAGCTCTTGTAGATCAGGCTGGCCTTGAACTCACAGAGATCCACCTGCCTCTGCCTCCCAAGTGCTGGGATTAAAGGCCTGCGCCACCACCACCCGGCTAAAAGGGGCATTCTTGGGAAATTCAAGGATGACCCGTGTCGCTGTCTTTCTGTCTCTGTGTGTTTGTGTATTTTAACCTCCAGCCCCTTGCCCGAATCTCACGAACTGGGTGCCAGCGCACCGAACGCAGACACGGGGGGGGGGGGGGGGGGGGGGGGGGGGGGGGGGGGGGGGGCGGTGCACAGCAGGGCTCCATGACCTCGCCAGCCACAGGTATTGTCTAGGCTTACAGAGTCAGCATTAAATCCCTCCCGCTGAGAGGGCTTTAAGTTCAATTAGAGAGCTATTGGCTTTCTCTAAGACCTCAGTGCCACTATTGCCCCCTTGGGGACATAGTGTTATGCTGGTCATTGTTGCGGTTTATAGACTTTACAGCTGGATAGGACTATTGATTGCTTTTCTTCCTAGGCAGTTTGCATGGTCTCTTCATGTATTATGAAATCTAGGCCTCAGGCAGGAGGCTCCCACCTCAATTCTGGCTTGATTCCTCTAACGCCTATATCCCAAGTCTGAGGCATCTTTAGCAATAGGGTCTTACTTTCAGGTTCTGGGTCAGCAACCAAGGCATCTTGTTTTTTCTTGACCAACAACAACTCAAGTGGGGGTTCCCTCTGTGCCTGGCACTGGGGTTCCATTAGTCTATGGCTCTTCGGGGAGAGTTATCTAAATGCTGAGTAACATGACTTCATTTAAAAATATAAGTGTGTATGTGTACACATATATAATATACATGTGTATATGTGTACATATATATAATAGACAAGCATTTTAAGTAACACAAAATGTTTCTTCCCAGTTTTTTCAAATGTCTTTCGTGTTACTTGTCTCTCTTCATCCCTCCCCAGTTAGACTCTCCCCACTATTTTTCCCATTCCCCTTTATAGAATGGTATCCTATTATCTCCCTCACTAAAGCGCCTTCTTTAATCTCTCACCATGCGTCCTTTTTACTGTCCTGGCTTTTGTGGTTACTCCAGTTTCTATACTCACATCCAAGGACTCAGAGCCAGTAAGATCCACAGCTAAGGAAGAACGTGCAACATTTGTCTGTCTGGGTGACCTCACTCAGTATGACATTTTCTAGTCACATCCATTTACCTCCAAATTTTGTTTGTCTCTAAATCCCGTAGTGTGGGTGTACCCCATTTCCATCTTCTACTGATCAGCTGAAAATATCTAGGGCATTTTCATGTCCTCGCTGTTGTGAATAGAGCAGCAGTGAGCGTGGCTGAGCAGGGATCTGTGGAGGAGGACGTCAGGGCCTCTGTGTGTTCGACAAAGGGTGGTACAGCCGGCTCACAGGGGAGATTTACATCCAGCTTTCTGAGCACTCTCCGCACTGATAATCACAGTGGCTGGACCAGTGTGCAGTCCCAGCAATAGCGAACGAGGGTCCTGTTTCCTCCACACCCCTTGCACCCTTTCAGCAATTGTTGTTGGTTGTTTCCTTGATCTTGGCCTCTCTGACTGTGATGAAATGGAGATTGGCGAGCAATTCTGGGGAGGGAAAAAAAAGCAGTTATTGTATGGGACTATTGGAACAGGGAATGGTGACTTAAAAAAAGATTTAATAATTCACTTTTCTAGTATTTTTTTATATCTGTGCATTTAAACGTGAGTATATGCATGTGAGTGCAAGTGTCCACAGCGGCCAGGGGAGGGTGTCAGATACCATGGAGCAATTGGTTGTGGTGCTCCTCAGGTGTGGTGCTCATAACCAAACTTGGTTCCTCTGTAAGAACAGTATGTGCTCTTAACCACTGAGCCGTCTCTGAAGCCCCCAACTTAGGACTTGAGACCTTCCAGCAGCAAAGAACATACAGCAGGTTTGTGATCCAAGGGGCCAGAAAGTTCTCGTGTATGTCTGTCAGAAGCTCTTAACATACAGGCCATTCCCTGAGTGCAAGTAGCTTGCATATACATCTGTACTGCTGAAAAACCTGCAGCATCCTACCAAGGATGCCCAAAGGCATGGGATTGGAAAACAAACACAAATACAGTGCCGAATAAAAATCCGAGGCTGTTGTATTGGGGTAGGTTCTTGTCCTGGACCCAGCAGACCGTGCTCAAAATCAAAATGGAGTCACTCATGCTACGTTTCCATGTAAATAAGCTGGAACTAACTACTGATTTGACTTTTGAAAAAATTAGAAAACAGCCACATTTCTCAAACAGGCTAGTCTTAATTGAAATCATGTGAAGCCTCTTCTTGGTCCTCTCTTTCAAAGATAACAACCTGATATTAATGAGTCGGGTTTTTTTTTTCTATTGCTCTAGTTCTCTGCTAGTCAAGTTTGCTTGTTGTTTTTAGCTTCTGAGTTCTTTGACCATCTTCTGTCTAGAAACCCAACCTTTTGTGCTTGGTTCAGCAAAAACACTCTCTCTGTTTTATGGACGAAGTATTGCCCAATTCTAGAATTGAAAATAAAGTCAATTAAGATGTTGAAATTAGTTTTGTCCTTAGACAACAACTTTTCATTGCCAAAGAAGTCACCAAAAATATTCCATGGACCATGCACATGAGTGATTAGCAGGAAGTCATTGTACCATCCAGAAATATCTGAATGGGGACGTTTGACCAGGCATAACATACATGTGCAAAAACACATGCTTGGGTATTGGTCGGCCTGCTGTTTGCACTCTCAAACCTAACATGAGAATTTGGAGGAGTTCTGACTGGTAGAATCATCCAGATGGGTGATAATGGAGAAAATGGGCAGAAGGAGGCAAACCTGACCCCTCAGGACTCCCACACAACGAATATGGCCTGTCCTCCCTCAAGCACAATTCCACAGAGCTGAAATGACAACAGAAGGAGTTAAAAAGTGTCACCTTTGGGGGCAGGGGAGTTAACTCAGTCAGTAAATTGCTTGCTATGTAAACAGAGGACCTGAGTTTGGTCCCCAGAACCCATGTAAAATATCTGAGCATGGTGGTGTGTGCTGTAATCTCATGACAGAGACGGTTGGATCCTTGGGGCTCACTGACCAGTAAGCCAGACTACCTGAACTGGTTAGCCCAGGCCTGTGAGAGAGCCTGCCTCAGAAACACGGTGCAGAGCACATGAAGAATGATGCTAAGGTTGTCTACACACACACACACACACACACACACACTCCCCAAACACAGGGGGTGGGGCAAAGCCTGAGTCTTAGCTCTTTTGGGTTTGAGCACACACATTTTGAGGAATTATTCTCATTTGTGAATAGGACTAGTAAATCGTTCCACCTAGCTCAGGAAGATAATCAATGGCAAAAATTAAATTAAAAGGTGCAGAAGTATCAGGAGGATATAACTCCCTGATATCCTTTGACTTACAGAGGGTCTGAGGCCAATCAAGAATCTCAGCTGGTCCCTTGTTTGTCCCAGCACTACGGTAATTAACACCCCTGTACTCCAGGACCACCTGGCTCTACAGGAACAAATTCAATGAAGAGCCCTGACAGGGTTTCTATTTTCTTTCCTCTGAGATCTCTCCTCTCCAAGGCAACAGCACACACAATGTCGTTTCGAAATTTATTTTCACTTTGCTAAGAAGACCCTTCCCTCTTCGTTCTGGCTCGGCTTCCATGGCCTGGCTATATTAGTCTTGGATGGCTATGGGCTGTTTCGGCCTCAGACCTGGCATGGCCTTGTTATGCCAGCTGGGGAAGGACAACACACCTGTGGGTGTGCTAGGCTGGGCCTGGGAGGTGGCTGGGCAAGGGTCCTAATTACTGGAGAGTGACACAAAACTTGCCAGCATGACCTCATCCATTTCCTTTCTTCCAGGCTCTCTGAGCTCTGGGGAGGGGCTGGGGTGTTTATTCAGCTGCCTGGCCCCTGTGGGGAGGACCAATCTTACCTGTGGATCACCACCTCCAGGTGGACATCTGTGCTCCAGTGCGGGCCACTCTCAGCTATCAGACTTGAAGATTATTCATGTTGTTCTCTCTTTCTTCTTATTGCTTGCAAAGGGTGCTATTTTAAACAAGAAAACTCAAAAACAGATGGGCTGTGGTTTCCAGAGCCACATCTCCAAGACCATGATAGAAACCAGGAGTCAATCCATGTGAGTCTTTGGGACAAGTTTTGGCATTTTTGACATTGGAAAGGCTGTACTGAAGATGGAAGTAGGGAAGCTGTCAACCGAGGGACAGCCACAGCTTCCTGCTAGAAGCGTGCCTCCTTCTTGCTGCTATTGTCGCTGCAGAGGAGGATCTGGCATGCAGGCTGACTAAGCCTCATGTGCTGTCTGCCAGAGAAGATGCTGACCCACTGTCTGGAATATGTCCTTGGTTGTTTTTCTGGGGGTGGCAGCGGAAGTGCTAAATCAGCAGGGGCCTTTTGCTCAGCACCCTAGAAGGGAGCCCAGGGCTCTTCTTGGGAATTGGGGCTGGGGGTGGGTGGGAGATCTTTGAAACACATCTTTCTCTGAGCAAAGTGGCCTTTCCAGGGAGTAGGTCCATGTCTCAAACCCCTTTGCTTCCCTTAGAGAAGGATGAAGTGTTCCCCCAGAGGCCCATCAACTAAGTGTGATGTAAAGCAATATGCCAACTAGCACCAGGACAGAACCCAAAAGACCAAACCCTTCTTCCGTGTCATGTCCAAACATGAGATCTGGGTAGGAAGTTAAGTCTTGTGACCACAAGAAAAAATATTTGTAGAAAACATAATGAATATTAGTCATGGACATTTTCATCATAAGGAAAAACTTTTCAAAGCAGCGGGATTGCCAAGGACTGGGATTGTCTGGAATCACTTTGAGGACTCTCTCCTTATTGTTGTTGCATGAAGCAGGCAGGAAAGTGAATTCTGGAGTAAGGGGGTCCTGGCTCGGTGTTCCCTGAAGTGTGTTCCATGAGCACTAGCCTTGGAAATCATTTTTTATGTAGAAAGTAAAGTTATAAATACCTAGTATGGGAGTGTGGTCTGTATTCTGTCAATTATATTTTAAATAAATGCTGATTGGCCAGTAGCTAGGCAGGAAGTATAGACGGGACAACCAGATAGGAAGTAGAGGTGGTCAATGAGAACAGGAGAATTCTGGGAAAGAGGAAGCCCATTCCTCTACAATCCTGCCCAGACACAGAAGGGAGATGTGACTGCCTCACTGAAAAAGGTACCAAGCCATGTGGATAACATAGATAAGAATAATGGGTTAATATAAGTTATAAGAGTAAATAAGAAGCCTGAGCTAATGGGGCAATCAGTTTATGATTAATGTAGGCCTCTGATTTCTTTGGGACTTAACGATTGTGGGAATTGGGCAAGACAGAAAACCACAGTCAACAAATGCCACATTTTCTGATTGCAGATTCACACTGGACATTAGATTCTAAGAGCAGAAGTCAAGTAAAGCTTTTAACTCAGATAACCCCTGTGTTCCTATTCTACCCAGCTTTGTATTACTTTGTTTTTGTATTACAAAACACGGAGGCAGCTAACTTACACAGGCAAAATTTCATTTGCTTAGTTCATGCTCTGTGAGGTTAAATGATGTGATGCCTATGTCACATCCACTTAGGGAAGAAGCAAATAATCACATCTCAGGTTAGGGAGAGAAGACAGAGGATGGGTGGACCCAGGCTTGCTCCTTATATAACCCTCTCAGGAGAGCTACTGAATGCGTCACACATCATCCCCCTCTCAAGGGTCCCACCCGCTTCCAGCAGCACCATTTTGGCAAAGGATGCTTTAAAACACAATATTGAAACTATTGGCTTCCCAAAGTTATTTGAAAATGGAACATGCGAATTGTATGTGGAGTGGTGTTTAAGGAAAGGCCCCTTCATAGAAGACATTGCTTGTGCTATGCCTTCAACTTACATTGTCTTCTCCTTGGGCTTGGAAATGGCGGCTCCTCTGGGATGATAAACTTGGTGCATTTCAATGGATGACTGTTTCATGCATGCAAGTCTGAGTTTGTAGGCTTCCTTCTCTGTAGAACTTTAATGCTGTAGAAGCCTTGAGAGGGATGGGGGAGGGGGAGAGTCATTGTCCATAAAAATCAGTTCTCATGTTGATGGTGAAAACTTTAAAAATAATTAAGGGTTTATTTTTATTTATGTGTATCAATATATGTGTGTGCAGGTGCTCACAGAGGCCAGAAGAATATAAACCAATGAAAGTATTTTAATCATAATTTAATGCTCTGAGATTATCACAGCAGTGAGGCATGGGCTGGAGATGTGGCTCACACTGCTGTCTGTAGAAGCCTGGGGCGTTCTCTTCAGAAAGCCCCACTCAAGCAAAGGGAAGTTTCTTCCTTTTTTCAAGATTTTATAATTTAATTGTTTGTGTGTGTGTGTGTGTGTGTGTGTGTGTGTGTGTGCAGATGCCTTTGGAGGGCAAAAGTATTGGCGCTCTCTGGAGCTGGAGTTACAGGCAGATGTGAGCCACTCAATTTGGGGGGCTAGAAACCTAACTCGGGTCTTGGACACAGGAGCACACCTCTTCACTGTGAGTCATTGCTCCAACCTGAAGAAGGGATTGATGACTCAGATCCAAAAAAGACATTTAGGGTGAACTAGGGCGTGAAGCAGAGTGGGAGTTTCTTAAGAAGTGATTGTCACAGAGTTAAGCATGAAGTTAATGGGGAAAAACAAAAGCAAAGCCTCACACTCTAGGAAAGGATAAAATCCATTCAAGGGTAGGTGTGGGCTTCTCAAAGATTGCTGTGTAAGTTCTTAGCAGTAACCAGCTACACAACTATTGATTATTGTGGCTCTCAAGTTACACCTCAAAGGGTTGCCAGAGAACTTCTTTTTCTTCCTTTTCTTTTTGTGACAAATGAGATTATAGGGCGGTGTCTGCCATGGGATCGCAATCCGATAAAATAAAACCTTGGATAGCAAGAGTTGCACTGGGAGATTAAGACAAGTCTTTCTTAAGACAAGGGTTTTCTCGTGGGATTCCTAGCGAATGTTGTTACAGCTGGGACAGGAGAATGCTTAAGCCGTAAGCACAGTCCATGGCTCTTTTAACATTCTTTCAAATACCTCCATAGAACAGGAGCACTATCCCTGTGTAGGCCGTTTTCACAGCCAATGATGCTAATTGTGCTGGGATTCTTGACTCTCAGCAGCTGAGAGGCTGCAGCCAGAGTGCTGAGTGGGGGCTTTCGTTCCCTTCCCTTCCCATGCCCCTTAATTTTCCTTGTCGTTTTTATCCTGTTTAGAAGGTTGATTCCATCCTCCAGTTTTCCACCAGAACCTGGTACTCCTTTGAAAATCTGAATGGAGAAGGGGGTCTTAGCCATTTAGATGTGAAGGCCTTCTCCCTACCGTTCCTGTGGAAACCCCGGCTTGTGCATCGACACCAAACACCTGATTCTGTATTTGCTAAATGGCATCCTTTGGGTTTAGTTTTATATGTAGTCTGGTCTTGGAACATAGTGAACATGCACTGTTTAGTCTGGGTCATCTGGACTTATTTTTCACATCCTATGCACAAAAGTGGATGAGTTGGAAATGCCAGTGAGAGACCCAATCCCCAGCAGAGTTTGTCCAGACAGCTAGGCCCTGAACTAAGATCCCTCTCCCCACTCCTTCTCATGTGGTCTTGTGGACAACAGATGTCGCTGAGATTTGCATGACTATCCTTGCCTACGTGCTTGTCTTTTGATCCACCGTCCTGTGAGTTCTTTCAACTCTACTGTTCTGCCTTCCCCCCCCCCCCCACCACCAAATTTTGCTGTGCTGTGTTCACCTACAGTTCAGGCAGAGATCCAAATCCCCATTTAAATTGTCCCTTGATGTTGTGGGAGCTCCTTCCACTCCTTCAGCCAATTGCCGCTGAGATACCAGCCCATTGGGGCGTGGTCTCTCTCTTTAAAAATGTGGCCACTTCCCTCCACTCGCTCTCTGGCTTCCTGCTCTGCTTCCAGCGACTAGGCTCCCTTCCTGATTGTGCAGAGGGCTGTTGTCTGGGACGGTGATCTGTAAGTTTTCCCCTTTTAATAAATAGCCATTCTATTAATCATAATTCCAAACTGGTGTGGGATTGCTTGTGACTTACGCCTTCACCTTGAGACATATAATTGAGACATCTCCCAGTTGGCTTTAGTGTTGACTGAGGCACCCATATCACCAGTACTAAGTATAACTAACCCATCCTTTCCCTCCTCCAATCCACTCCTCCTCTTTCATATCTGGTATTGATTTATTTTGAAAGAGCAGCCAGTGAAAGGGGAATGTAGAAGCCCGCATTCAGTTTTATGGGTTGTTTCAGGCTTTTCAGTCTGGATACATTTACCCAGTAAGAAAACATTTCCCCTGCCCCCACCCTGGGCCACCTCTGCTGACCCTCCTGGGTCAAAGGGAACAAGAGGTCAAAGAAGTTCTGGTTTCAAAGGGAACAAGTTCAGCGTCAGAGCCGGCGCTGAGTAGTGTCTTCTCTCTTATTACTTTGATTAATTCTTATATGCAAGGAGACAAGAGGGGCCTAATCCCCCAAGTCACCCCCAACACACGCTTGTTATTACACAACAATCATTTGCTGTCTATGAGGCAGGCCTGAGCGTGGTAGTAACTCCGTCATTACAGCCTCTTCCTTGACGGCAGGTGCAGGGCTCTGAGTAACTCAATAAAAGCCATTATGTGACATCTGTAGTGGATCTAGTCAGAAGCTTCCAGAAGTTCCCAGCTGATCAGTGCAGTGGAAAGCATTCTGAATGTGCAGGAATTGGTCTGTGCATACGAAGAGTACCTACGCTTGACTTCTTAGACGACAATTGTATAACATGATATTCTTCCAGCACAGAAATATTTTCTAAACATGACTTTTCAAGGGCTGATCTGGGATGGGCTGAGGTGGTACTTAGAAACAACCGCCGCCGGAAGGAACTCTGCCGAAACCACAGCATGGAGCACAGAAAAGCAGTTGTTCCATGCATCCGGGCACTCACACACGTCTACTGGGGAGTTTGGCGTCTTCTGGAATGGACTCCATACGTCTGCATGGCCACCTCGTTCTCTGGACCCATCCTGTCTTCCTTTGTTTACTGTTTTCATCTGCCGGTCACACATGTGCCTGGATTCTCTGGAGAAACAGAAAACATGCCCAGAAAAAAAAAACAAAAAAACAAAACAAAACAACAAAAACACATGGCAATGGTGAAACCAGGGGGGTGGTGAGTGGCAGAGCAGTGCCAGGGGAGCCTGGGGCAGCGGGGGGGGGGGGGGGAAGTGGGGGCATTGCATTTCTCAAGTTCTGAAAGTCCAGCTTGCAAATTTAGAAACAAACAGGAAATGTAACCCTGGGGTTCACACCTTCTTGTTAAAATTTTCTTTTCACCTGACACTTCCAACTTCAACATTGCTGTGGGCGAGGAGAGTGTAAACAGGATTTTAAAAATAATTGTGTAATCGACCACCTGGCTTTTATAACAATATCTGGCCCTGGACTTTGGGTAGAACCGTAGGCAACTCTTTTAACCTGGGAGGTAGCTACTCGGAAGGCAATTACAATAAGGTGTTAGCTAAGCCGTTGCAAATGAATGCTGACTGGGTTTTGGGTGGCAGTCATGGAAGGCCAGTATTTTTGCAACACTGCATCATTGGACCTAAAAGTCCATGTGGGATTCGATGCTGAAGAAATGGTTCTGGATGCAGGTAGCCCATAGTAGTAATGGCTTTGGGGGGGGGGGGAGTCCTTCTTAAAGGTCAAGGATATAGGTTAATGCCATTAAAAATACGAAACGAAACAAAACAGAAACCCTAACTTCCTACAGGAAGTAGAGATAAGTGGAAGGGAGTATCCTGTCCTAGACTGTGCTCTTAGGAGGCTTGGCAGCTGCAACTGACCCAAACTCCCTCACTTAAACTCTCTGCTGGCTTGTCTCCTGAGTGCAGCATGCACCAACGTAGGAGTGGCCATAGGGTCAGACACTGGCTTGGGTCCTGCTTCTGTTTGGTGAGGTGGAGTCCGGATGAATAACTATGGTTGATCGCGTTGGTGGTTCTGTGGTGGAGCCTAACCAGTTCTTAGACGGTAAGACCAAACTGTTGCAGTTGAATACATGTTTACAATAAACTATGATCTTGCACATGGATTATTTCCTCACTTATAGAATTATAAGAACGATATTTTCAAACCATTTCACAGTGTGAGTGTCTCTAGTTTTTTCCTCTCTCACCCCCAAATCATTTCAACTCAAGGTGGGCATTGTTCGCCTTGCATGTTAATGAGGAATCAACTTGATGTTTTCTGATTCATTTTCAGTAAGAATGAATTTTTTTTTTTTTTTTTTTTTTTTGGTTTTTCGACACAGGGTTTCTCTGTGGCTTTGGAGCCTGTCCTGGAACTAGCTCTTGTAGACCAGGCTGGTCTCGAACTCACAGAGATCCGCCTGCCTCTGCCTCCCGAGTGCTGGGATTAAAGGCGTGCGCCACCACCGCCCGGCTAAGAATGAATTTTTTTATATGAAATACACACACATGTTTATTAGAGTTGCCTGTAGGTTGTGGTCCACCTAGTCCAACAATGGCTATCTCCCAATGGAAAGTCCAAGAATTCAGTAGCTATTCAGTCCAGAGGGCTGGATATTTCAGGTATTTTTCAGTGTATGTTGGAACCCTGAAGAAGCAGGCTCTAATTCCAGTGAAGTAATGAACTTCCCAGTGAGGGTGGGGGCAAGCAGGCAAAGATCAAACACTTCCTTCTTCCATGTTCTGTATACACACACACACACACACACACACACACACACACACACACACATATATGGCTGTTAATAAAAGGTGTGGTCCAGATGGAGGGCGGATCTTCCCATCTCAAAAGATCTTGATTTAGGGTAGGTCTTCCTACTTCAAATAATTCAATCAAGAAAGCACCCTCCTGGGTGGGCTGCCACTTGGGTTTTAGTTCATTCCAGATGTAGTCAAGTTGACAACCAAGAATAGCCATCACATAGCCCATACCTCAAATCAGTGGCCACCATGACCCCTTCTCCTTCTCTTCTGGAAAGAGCAGTGTATTTTCTGGCAGTTGACCCCAAGCCCAGTGTCTGTGGACCAAGGGAGGTCTCCTGACTTATCACTGATTACCATGTGGGATCACTCCCTGAATCCGTGTGTCCTCGTGCTCCCTCGACTCTCTGTTCTCCATAAAAAAGAATTTCTGGAACATCCTTCCCTCTGAACTTCCTGCCTGATCATGACTTCTCATCCTCTAAAGCACGTTCCCAAACTGGGAGCAGGAAAAGCCACAATACTGCGGCACATGTTTTCAGAAAGCCAGTTTTACTCCCTAGTTAGGTTAGCAAAAGTGAAAATAATTTCAGCTAGTCATTTAACACTTAAAGAAATTATAGTAAAACATTGTATAGACTAAAAGGCAATATTAACATATCTTGGTGTTTGGTTTTCAATGCTAGAGTTAGAACCCAGGGCTTTGTATAAACGAGACACAAATGCTTTACCACTGAGCGACATCTCTGGCGATACTTGTACATTTTTAAATGCAGCAAGCTTTGCAGAAGAAAGCATTCCAAGGCCCCACCATACACTATTGATCACATGTCCCTAGTAGCTCCTTTTATGGCAAATACTGAGGAGCTCTTGGCCTTATCAGCACATTATGCAGGAGCTGCATGATTCAGGGAAGAGAAAAAAAAAAAGAATTTCTGAGCCCTACCTGAGGGGAACTGCCGGACTGTGTTGTTAAGATGTAAGACCAAACTGGGGTGATACTATGGCCGTCCAGATTAGTCTGCTGGGGCTACCAGAGCATGAAGTGGCCTGAGCAACAGTATTCACATTCTATTGGATTCTGGAGCCTAGAAGTTGGCAGGTTCTGTTTCTCCCAATGCTTATCTCTCTTGCTTTCCAGAATGGTGGCTTCTTCCTGGGTCCTCACAAGACCTTGCTTTTCTCTAGGCAGGTTTGGTTCCATGTTGCTCTTTTGTAAGAAGTTTCAACTTACAGTTAGACTGGATCAGGGTCCACCCAACTGGCCTCATTTGAACTTGATCACTCCAAAAGTGTTGATGGGTCTTAACAGCTCCCTCGGGGAAGTGGGGTGAAAAGGCATGGTGTGTCAACAACTCAACCACGGGGAGTCAGGTAAAAGGTGAACAGCCGACTCATTTATTCAGCAGTAGGGAGAGCCTCATATACCCTCCTCCCAGCACCCAGGCTGCCTTCTGATCTATTGACATAGTGTGGTCACTCCTTATTGGCTAGACATGATCAGGACCTCTGACAGTGCCTGTTGCTAGGCCCTCAGGAAGACTCCAGGTTGGCTCTGGTTGTCATCTTGCTTTGTAAACCATGCTGCCTGTAACTCACCAAGATCTGCCTACATCTGTCTCCTGAGTGCTGGAATTAAAGGTGTGCACCACCACACCCGGCTTAAAATCTGGGCTACTAGGGTTAGGCCCCAGCCTATGAGCTTGGGAGCCACATTACAGTGCTTAGAAGGATGAGTCTGGAGTAGATGGTGAAGGAGCCATTCCTGACAGCAGGAACAATGCAAGCACGGGGCACTAGACAGCACCACACATAGGGTGGAAAAGCCAGTGTCTATGGGACCTAGAGGAGGGAATGGAAAGGAGAAGGGGATGAAACAGCAGTCAGAACAGACAGGGCCAAAGGAGGTGGGGGACTTTTGTAATGGTTTAAGTAAAATGCCGCAGGTCCCTGAGTGGCAGCAGGCAGTGGGCAGCAGGTCCCTAGACCATGGCAGGCCACGAAGGCACCTGGGTCCCAAGCAAGGAGTCTCATGGTGGGTGAGAGACCAAGATGGGTAGAGACACTATGCAGAGTGAAGTTGGATATTTATTTAGTGGGTTATAGAAGGGAAGGGGAAAAGGGGAAAGAGCAGAGACAGAGGCAGAGAGGGGGTGAAGGGGAGAAGTGGGGAGAAGGGAGAGACAGAAGCAGAGTGAGAGAGAGAGAGAGAGAGAGAGAGAGAGAGAGAGAGAGCTGGAAAGGAAAGGACTCAGGGATGAGTTTCAGCAGGTTTATCAGGAAAGCTCAACTTTAGATCTGCCTTGTATCCCTGACATGGTAGATGGTGTCACATTCTTTATTCAGCAAAGAACACTGGCTAGTATTTCTGAAAACATAGTTTATATCAAGCAAAGGTCTAAGTACTTTGTTTGTAGGACCTCACTTATTTGTCTCTATGTTTATTATCCCATTTTCCAGATAAGGAAATCAAGGCACACCAAGATTCTGTAGCTTCTATAAGGTTGTAACACTGATGGGAATAGAGCCAGGGTGTAAACTTGGACAGCTTAGTCCTAGACCCTAGGCTTTTAACTACTGCCATACATTGTCTGGGCTGTGCAAGGACAAAAGTTTGTAGCAACCTTTTCCTCTTTATCTCTCAGGAATGCAGTCTATTCCAGAGGAGTCCTGAGGCGTCATAATAAATATCATTAGTTTGACTTATCATAGGTGCAAGACTTTCCTACTGTATTGCGCTTATGATATATTGATCTATTCACTGTAATCTGTGTACTGATGCTCTCAGTGTTCTCAGCTAGAGCTGAGAGGTGAATAGGAGGGCCCTGTCTGAAGATGCTCACAAACTAGACTGCCAGATGTGTAGAAAGAGTCCAGGAACCACTGGCACACGGCTAAGAAGCCGTTCTAGAGCCCTCTGCATTAGAAAGCTGTGTTGGTACGGTCCTGGGGATATGGCATAGTGGCGGAGCACATGCCAAGAAAGCAATGTTCAGACAAATGCTATTAGGTGAGGTGACGTTGGAAAAGAAAGTCTTTCGTATAGGATTTTCTGTCACATGTTCCCAAAGATAGCACCATAGGGAGATCAGGCAGAGGTGAGGAACAGTCTCTATGGAATTTACTCCTGGGAAGATATGGTGGCCATGTTCAGAAGAGGAATATGCAAATATGCATAAGAAATGCATCCACTGGATAAAGACTTAAGTAACTAATACACTGATGGTTTCCTAAGTAGTACTGAGTATGCAGTTGACCACGCCTTGGCAGTTCACTCCTCCCACACTGCTCACCCTGCGGGGGTGGGGGGTTAACACCTCTCGTCAGGCTGTTTCAGATGACTCTTCATCTGCTTCTGGTCCTTAGCACCTGCTTATAAGAACGGAACCTTTGAAAGGATCAGGCGTTCGGCTTTTTGTCCAGTCAGTCACTGAGCCCATTTAGTGCTAAATTCAATATAAATGACTACAAAGAAAACTCCTGGAACAGGGATAGCTCTGTCATGGAGTTTTGTTACTCACATTTAAACACTGCAGAGACAAAGTGCTTAAAAGCAACCAAAGAAAGGTGTGCTTTGTACATGAATGGTGTCACCTTTATGCTCTTATGGACCCTAAGAGTTCACTGTTACAACGCTTTATTTAGAGGTTCCACCGTTGATATCCTCACCGAAGTCCCTGCCAGATGGCTTCATTTCTGGGAATCTTATACTCACCGTTGACCAGAGATTGTCCCTATCCTCTTTGTATCTGCAAGGTGAAGAAGGAAAACCCAGGAAGATGGAGACCAAAAGGAAATGGATTCAGCCAACGAGCAAACACTGGATAAACACAAATAGATAAGAGTAAACACTGGCTTTGTATACAAGCCAAGAAAGTAGTGCCTCTGACACATCTTACAGAATGGAACTTTGTTCCCATGGACAGAAAGCCGTGGATTGTTATGGCCTCCTGGATTCTGTTGAGAACAGAGCTCCTGGAGGAAGTCAAAGGCGATAGGGGATGCACCATGCCGGAAAGGTTTGCAGCATGGAGCCCATCCGGGCCTTTGTTGAAAAGTTGTGAAAAATGGGCAGGTAAGTGGGGAGCCATCAGGGGTGGCTGTCAGTTTCTCTTTCACTTGGGAAGTGTTTCCTCTTGAGGCAGGGGCCTAGAGCTGTTTCTCGTGGAATCCCTCTACCAGTCTCCCTGAACTAGCATCTTAACTTTTTGCAATGGAAACGGAGTTCATCCACTTCACTTTCCCCACTGCTCTGCCTTGGAAGAAGGCATGACTAGGAATAGCTGATTCACACATCCCCAGAGAGAAAAGCTTGACTCTGCCAAATATTCAGAGGGCCACAAAGCAAAACATGCGGATATTTGGAAATATCTAAATAATCAGTGAATTTGATCTAGTTTGAATTCTCATGCCACAAGTGTCTTTTATGCAGAACACACAGGGTTGTACTTAGGGTCAAAGATACTTGGCTAGAGAAAAGTGTGTGTGTGTGTGTGTGTGTGTGTGTGTGTGTGAGTGTGTGTGTGTGTGTATGTGTGTGTATACTTATAAGAGTTCAAGTTTGTGTGAATGCATGCATTAATGTGTGTGAAGGTGTGTGTGTACATGGGATAGCATATGGTATATGAATGTGTGCATGTGGGTTTGCATGTTCCAATGTGAATATGTGTTTGTATGATGTATCAGGTTATGTGATAATGCATGTGGGTTTGTGAATGAGAGCAGGTGAGTGAGTCTGTGTACCACAGTGTGTGGGAATGCCACGAGAGTGTGCATGAACTGCGTGGATGTATACGAGGGCCTTTGGACAGCAGGATCTTGAGTTCCAGCTTGTGACATGGGTAGCATCTCTTGAAACTGTCTCTGACTCTGCAGCAGTCCTAGACTAATAACAACCAAGTCCAACAATCCAGTTCTGCAGAGACTTGGGCTCACTTCCCTGGTTAGTTTACATAAGAGGAATTACTGAAGAAGAGGCTTACTCCAAGATCTCTTGAACAGAGTAGAAGTGAAGCCTCTGTTCTGACTTGATGTGACCTTTTGCTTCTCTTGCTCCTGGGCTGCATCAGGCTGTGTTTGTCAGCTGCAGTCGTAACTAATTTTTCTCAGAGTTCCGGGTTATGGAGCCATCTGCTTGACCTCACCATGGTTTGCATGCCATGGCATGACCGTCTAATGGAAACCACACCAGGCGGGAAGTCAGGAGTATTCCTGTGTTGTTGGAGAGGTCAATGGAACAGTCAACACCTCCATCCAATCCCTGGTCAACCTGGGATCAGCACCATCAGCCTTCCTGCCTCGGACACTGGTGGAGAAAGAAGAGAAGAGGACAGGAAGGAATTGGAAAAAATAAAAGCACTAACCTCGTTGTTTGGTTTCACCCTTTGACCCTAAGCAAAGAAGCCAAGGGACTTTAAAAGTCAGCACCTGTGGACTCTGATGCCAAGTCCAAATTTCTTAATATTTATGTTATTTCTTGTGTGGCAGCAAAGAGAGAGAAAAGGATACTTTCATTGACTGTCCCCATTCATAAATTTAATATAAACCTTTGTGCTTCAAGATTCTAAGTAAAATATGATTTTGCAAATCTTAGAGCTAACTCCTTGCCCATGAGCCCTTCCCCCAGCTTTCTGCCTTCCTGTGGGGCTACCTTGTGACCAGCAGCCCACATCCACCCCTGCCTCCAGGAAGCAAGCTTTGATACCTCCCTCAAGGAGCATCCTCCCAACCCTTGCTGCCATCTCTCCTGCTTCTCCTCCAGTCTGTGCTGCTTTCTCCCTGGGAGCAAAACCGAAGACTGGATCTCAGTCAGCTCTGGGCAGACAGGAATTCTACAGTACATGCCAATTTAGATTTCCTTTCTCCAAAGGCTGCACACTGTGGGCACAGATAATCTCTTTGGAAGTTAAGATCAAAGAAATAAAGGTCAAAGATAAAAGTTGTTCCTTCCTTCATGTCTATAACGAGAGCCAGGAGAATCCCATTGTAACTTCCTTAATTCTTTCTAGTCGTGTCCCCTGTCTGCCCTTGTGGGTTTCAGTGCAACAAGAAGAAAAGACAAGCTACTCACGACAGCAACACACAGGATGTCACAAGAGGATGAGCACAGGGTAAGGAACACTGGAACCCAACCTTCTCTAGTGTTTTAGGTAAGAACAACATCAAGGATGAATTATTGTGGCACATGTTTCTAGTCCTTGTTGGTATCTCGGTTACTTTTGGGCCTGTGGCGAGATGGAGCTGCATGAAGGAAGAGTGTGGTAGAGTTGCTCTCAGCACAGCATCCAGGAAGCAGAAACATGTCCCCTTCTAGAAAGGGACCAGGGAATGATATAACTGCCATGACTTCCAGTGACCCAGTTCTTCCAACCATGTCCTCTCTCACAATTCTACCTCCTCCCAATGGTCTACTCAGATTTTGAATCCGTCAGTGGGTTTAATTATGAATCAGGTCACAGCCCACAGGATCCAACAGTTTATAGAAACAGCCTCACACACCTATCTAGGTGTGTTCTTCACATCACCCCACTCAAGTGACAAGAAAGATTAAACATCACATCTGGACCTAGAGAAAGCATCCTTGGTGAGAGGGCTTTATACTGAGATGTGGGGGGGGGGTAAGAAAATAAACTCCCTGAGGACTATCACTAGAAAAGAACCCGTAATATATACTGAACCCTAAATATTTGTTTAAGAAATAACAGAAGACTCAATAAAGTGGGGGCAGTTCCTTTTTTTTAAGTGGGGGCAGTTCTGTGGAGAATATTCCAAGTCATGGGAATTGCATTTCTGATGGTCATGTGACCTCTTCAGCTCAACACGAAAAAGCCTTCATGACTGCATTCAAAGGACTGGAGTGAGAACCCTAATAAATGAATCTGGGAAGGGGGACACAAGCCAGATGGCAGTGGTCCTCAAATCTTATTTAGGAGTTTAGGTGTTCTGGGATGAAAGAGAACCAGGGAAGGCAGTGAGGTGCCTTGATGTTCTCTCTCCATCTTAAAGTCCGGCAGGCAATGTGGCCTCTTGCACTTCTGGTTAAGAAGGCAGATTCCGACTCAGTGTGTGGAGCCTGGGTCTCTGTGCCAGCAATACTGCTGGTTCTGGGATGACTCTTGGAATAGTGAAGGCACAAAATGTTTAGGAGTGACTTCCTCACTCCATAACGACACATATACCCTCACGATGGTTCACCTATAAAGTTTTGTTTATTCTAATAAATAACAACTAATTCTCAGAAGAGGAATGGATCTAAAACCTGAAGCAAGCAATCTAAGCAACCCATACATCTGGCTGGGTCTGTTGCCTGCCCATGGTATCCCCAGTTAGTGGTTGTAGTCAGTCTAGTTCCCAGCTTTCCCTGGTCATCAACTCAGAATTCTTCCATCGTATGTAACCATCTTTTTTACATGGCCTTTTCCCTACTGTGTCCCATCAGGATATGGGTGGAGGCCAGCTGTGCCTAAAAACAGGCATTTGGCCCATACCAGAGAGGATCCTGGACTTGGTCCGAGTCCTAAAGGATTAACTGAAGTGCTCTGTCACTTTGGAGCCAGGCCAGCACAGAAAGTTTCCCAAGCCCAGATTAGCCCACAGCTTGTGATGTGCTCAGGGTAACTAAATTATGGCTCGTCTCTTCTCTGGATTTTAATAAGTCATTTCCATTTGCCTCTCTGGTGATGCCCCAGTTTATACACCCATATATATATATATATATATATATATATATATATGCCATTCAGTGGTTCTCAATCTGTGGGTGGTGACCCCCCAGGGGTCATATATCATATCTCCTGCATATCAGATATTTACACTATGATTTATAACAGTAACAGTAACAAAATTACAGTTATGAAGTATCAATGAAATAATTTTATGGTTGGGTTCATCATAACATGAGGAACTGTATTAAAGGGTCACAGCACTAGGAAGGTTGAGAACCACTGGCCCATATGCTGTGTGAGGTTATGGGCCCATAACAAATCTGTCTAGCCACGAGGGTTCATTCTAGGAAAACTCGTAGTAGTCGGAATCCACCTGTGTACAATCATTGGTGGGGCTCTAGAAAACTATTCTACAATTAAAATTTTAACAAAAAATATCCCTTATTTGCCCATCATTGTTGCCTACAATTCCACCACAGTTTTTCATTCTTTGGGTTAAAAACAGACTCCTCTTACCTATTTCTAAATAAAATCAGAAAAGGTAGTTTAATAGGCTGTCAATATTCATTGTTTTTTCCTTAGGCCAGGGAAAATGTCTTGGCTAAAGAAGACCTCCAAAATGACTAGGAGATGTAGGGAAAGAGAAAGGAGAGCGGAATAAACCAGACAAAGCCTACTCTCTCTACCATCACCCAAGGCCAACTGTGGTCTTGACCGCCAGATGCTTCCTGTTTTCCATGGCCCCTAATCAAAATTGGTGGTGATGTAAGGCATTGGAGTCACACCAGGCTTCCACATTCCGGGTGGAGGTTACTGTAAAGATATGAGTAATACCTGAAGCTCGCATCTGCTTCTCTGTCCCATAGACAGCATGAACCCTACAACCCTATGTGACTCCCCTGGGATTGGGGGAAGTGAATTTAAGGTCAATACAAAAGACACAGGGTTTTTAAATATGAACAATACACTTTAGTGAAAAAATAACAAGGCCCTTTCAAAGCCCAGTCATGTGAATGTGTCCACTTTATTTTAACCACCTATTTGTAGAGAAGACAAACGTTGAATTTGTGGGATGAAGGGCACTGAGAGACTTGTTTAGAAGCCCTTATTTTGGAGCCCCATACTAGAGACTCCTGTGGTAGATTCTGGGTGTAGCTTGGAATCTGCATTTTTTAAATTATAAAGGAATGGGTGGGCCAATATTTGAGAATACAGATTCTTTCATAATGGAGTTGATGAGATACACAGATTGCTGGAGTCAGATGTCTGACTATGGAAACCAAGGCCCATGAGTATCAGTGTTCTCTGCGATGCCTATGGCAGGGTTCATGAACTTGACAAATGGGGGTGAATGTTGAATGGTTAGGGTTATTTACACAAGTAGGATCTGAGCAGAGGGCTTAACAGGGCACATGATAATCCAGAAGGAACACCGTCAAAAGCCAAATGAAGGACTTCTGGCTTTCTGGTCCAAAAAGAAGTTCTACTATTAGATTAGAATATAAAGTGGTTGGGGAAGGTATTGGGAAATATAATTACAAAGATAAGATCTTAGGATGGTGGATGCTGAGTTTGGGAGTTTGTGAAGGTCAGAAGCAAGAGAAGAAACACTGTTCTTCTCTATGTATCTGGGGAACCGGATGGGCTAGTGTAATGTCAAGTAGTATTTATTTCCATACTGCTTAGCCATTTTCATGACAGAACAAAGGAATTTGGAAGGTTTTGTGGCAAACTCAAAACAGCAGCTAAAAGCCCAGACACTTCCTAGGTTGTAATTTTCTGTCTTCTGTGGTGAAATCTGTAATTTCATGTCAGTCACCGTGCAAAGGGTCCTGAACATCCCCAGTGTTGGAACCCACAAGACCATACAGTAAATGTACAGCTGAAAGATTCATAAAGGCAGATCCACTAGTGTACAACTTATGGGGCACCCCATTTTGCAGCGCTGTGGGAACACTTGTCTTTAGGAAAACCTGCTGTCATATCTGTGGAGACCTTGGGAAGCCATGATTCTTCCCTTTGAAATGGGATTCATTCCCAGAACACCTCAGCAGTGTAACTTCTCCTGCATGGGCAATGGGATGACATTGCTCCATTCCCCCACACCAGGAGGCCTTAGAGATAACACTCTTACTTTGTCCTAACAGTCAAATTTACACAGAGGCAGTCCCACAAAATTACCTGCTAACAGACCACATAGAAATGTCTAAAGAAGACAGGCACTGAGCAGGAAGGCAGCATGCCCCACCTTTGCTAACAAACAAATCTGGGTGTCCCCAAAGCTGGTTATCACAAAAGAGACTAGATGAGGAGAATGGGTAGTCCAGGATTCAGGGACGTTTAGTAACTTTATCTAATAGTTTGGAATGTCAGGTAACTCCCATTGAATGCTGGCTCTTTTCTGGGTCGGGCCACCTGTTTTGGAGTACTGCTTTGCCAGACTCTAAGTGCCCTTTTTGTGTGTGTGTGATTTTGATAAGCATATTATCATTCTCCTTGCCTATGGAATTTTCCAATGATGTCTGTAAAAACTGAAAACCTCGTGGAGATCAGCCCTTCTTCTCCTACTTTTCGCTACTTCTACTTCTTCCCCTTACTCTCCTTCTTTCTTCTTACTCAGGCAGAGGTAACATATTTGAGTTAACTTTTTAACTCTCAGATCCTGTCTGCTATAGACATCCAATTCTGAGTACCGAGGCTGGTACTCAAGGCCCCCTGACACTCCAGTCCGCTGTCTTCTCTGGAGTTCCTGTTCTGAGTACAGTCAATCCCTCTGCATAGACACCCAAACTACTCGACCGCGCAGCACCAGGGTACGGCAGACAGGTCTGTAGACGATTACAATAAAGTAGTCCCACGCTAGCTCAGCATGGAGTGTAATGAAGGGCTCTTTATTTAGGCGTAGACTCACAGATCAGCAGTCCTCCACACCAGTGGAAACAGGAACCAAATCCAGCAGTCAAGAGGATGCGCACGTTTCTCACGCCCAAATTGGGCCAGCATCTCAAAGGCCATTGGCTGAAGGAGTTTCCGCAGCACCGTTCTCCGTGTGCTTTCCAACCCCAGCGTATGCTGGTTTTCCACTGTGCAGTTTCAGAGACCAGAGGTCATTTTAACCCAGCTTTATCCTTGCGTATCTGAACAAAGCTTCGGGCATTCCATCTACCATATGGGGTCCTCTGCCCCATCCTTGCAAGTTTGCAATAGAAATGATTTTTTTTCTTCCTTTTTATGTTTCCACACGTAATTCCTCAAATTAGCATCTCACATGGTGGTAAAAAAATATTTTAACAGAAAAATGAAAAAAGGGGTTCAAGCTTTACAATTTGACACTTAAAAAGTTTTACATTTACATTATTGTGTGTGTGTGTGTGTGTGTGTGTGTGTGTTTGTCCTTCTTTCTTCCCTGGGGCTTCTGTGGATAGAACTCAGGTAGTCAGTCTTGGCAGCAAGTATATTCATCTGCTGAGTCATCTCGCTGACCTGCTTTTTGGGTTCTTAGTACGATTGGTCTTGGCAGCAGGATTTGACTGAGAGCATTTCCCCCACTAAATTCCTTAATATACCTATAGCATAAAAATAGCCAGGCCTCCTCTGGCTTAAAGGTTGACTTTCCCCAGCACTTTTGTGATAACTGATCTACAGGACTTGCTGAGGTCCGCCGCTTGATGCTTTGAAGTACGTGTACATTGAGAAATGAACACAAGAATCAAGTTAATTAGCATATCCACTATCACACAGCTACCATTATTCTTTCCCCTCCCTCTTTCCCTCCCTCCCTCTCTTCCTTCCTTTCTTCTTTCTCTTCTTTCTCTGTATGTGTGTGTATGTGTGCATTTGAAAACTCTTAAGAAGTACCTATTTAGAAAATTTCAAATATGCCAAGTAGTGTTGTTGACTGCCGTCAACAGGCTGTGTGCCGAATATTCAAAACCCCATTTTTGCATCACTGAAACTTTGTGCCCCTAAGCAACAACTTCCCATTTGTTTTCTTTTCTTTCTTTCTTTCTTTTTTTGAGACAGGGTTTCTCTGTGTAACAGCCCTGGATGTCCTGAAATTCACTTTTTACACCAGGCTGGCCTCAAACTCACAAAGATCTGCCTGCCTCTGCCTCCTAAGTGATGGGAACCACCAATGTCCTGCACATCTTTCCATTTCTGTTTGCCCCTAGCCATAGGTATTCACAGCTGTGCTCTATCTCCATGACTTTGGCTGAAGGAGGCTCTACCTGCTAGTAGGGTGACACAGTATTTTTCTGTGCCTGGCTTGTTTCACTTCTCCAGAATCTTCCACTTTCTTGCATATTTGCATATTGTAGAGTTACCTTCTTTTCAACATGAGATAAGGGTCTTGACGAGATTTCTGCACTCCCATGTTCACAGGAACACACACACACACACACACACACACACACACACACACACACTGGCACATAAGAAGGAGGGGATTGTTTGTGTTCTATGGGTCCTCGTGTGAGAATTCTTAGAGACATTCATTTGGCTTTAGATATAGCAATCCCTTCTTTTCCCCAACAGCTAGTTAACTCCCTTCTTTTGGGCGTGATAATGAATATACATGATGCTTCCCCAGAAGTAAGGACTGCTGGGGGGCTGAGTCAAATCCATTATTTCTTTCCTGTCATTTAGTATTTCTGCAAGGACTCATTCAACATGCTAATCTTATTCTTGTTCAATTATTTCCCCCTTCCTATCTTTGCATTTATTTTTGTCTTTTATTTAAATATTACTGTTATATGATTGCTTATATAAATTTTTTTTTGGAACAAAAGAGTGATTGGACCTCCAGTTCTTCCCATGTCCTCCTGGCTGCTCCGTGGGCTCCTCGCGTTTTCACAGTTTCTTGCCGTATGTCTCTAAGCATTTATTTTCCATATTTCTGTTTAAAAAAAAACTTTTAAAAATTTACCACTGTTTATAAACTTTCGCGTTATCTCCTGGCTTTTGAAGTGGAATTCAAATTCCTCTGACAAGCCCATATGATTCTTCAGCCCTGGACTTTGGGTTTTCTCCTTTGTCAACTCCTCAGTTTTGACATTTACCAAGTCCCCTGCACTTTCTCTTCATATTTGTTTGTTTATTGACTGATTGATGTGGAAATGGTGGAGATAGAATTCAGGGCTTTGTGCACACCAGGTAAGCATCCTCTCTCTGATCTACGTCCTCAGCGTTGTGCACACCAGGTAGCATCTTCTCACTCTCTGATCTACGTCCTCAGCCTTGTGCACACCAGGTAAGCATCCTCTCTCTGATCTATGTCCTCAGCCTTGTGCACACCAGGTAAGCATCCTCTCTCTGATCTACGTCCTCAGCCTGTGCACACCAGGTAAGCATCCTCTCTCTGATCTATGTCCTCAGCCTTGTGCACACCAGGTAGCATCTTCTCACTCTCTGATCTACGTCCTCAGCCTTGTGCACACCAGGTAAGCATCCCCTTTGTAATCTACATCCTCAGCTTTGTTCATGCCAGGTAAGCATCCTGTTTCTGATCTACATCCTCAACCTTGTGCACACCAGGTTAGCATCCTGTCTCCGATCTACATCTCAGCCATTCTATTGACATCTGCATCGTCTTCTTTTTCTTGCTCTTTCTGAGGTAAACCTGCTCATTTCAATCCAGAACCTCTGTGGACTCTGTACCCCCAGAATTCCATGCGGTTAACTCTGTGTTACAATGGCTCATGTCATCATGTCCTAGGGGCAGGGTTGCTGCTCTACTCCTTGTGTCATTGATCCGTAGCAGTATCTCTAACTTAGGCTGTGACTGCTGAATTAATTTAAACAGTGTTAGAGTTAGCAGCTTGTAAATAATAGTCCCGTCTCCTCCCTTTTGGCTGAGGGAGAACAGCAGAGACCAATGCTAAAATCTAACAACTGAAGGGCTCAGCACTTGAGTTTATTGCTGGTAAACTTAGGAGAGTGCAGGATTGTAAACAAGTGGTCAAAACAGGCTTCCTTCCGGGTTGCTCCAAGGGCACCTGTTAGGGTGTGTCAGGTGGGGCAAGTTTGGGCTTAGGGAGTAGAAATTTTGGCTCCGCCTAACTTCTGCAGACTCCTGGAGAAAGCAATGCACCTCCTGGGCCAGGACACTGACAATGGACAGAGCCCCAGAAGCTGGAGTTGGGTGCAATACAGACTCCCATACAGCTCTTCCTCCCTATCTTACTACTCACATGCTTCTCAAGGTGAGGTAAAGAAAGAGGAGTGGAAACCATTTTTCTTAGCACTTTATAAAGGGGGATGTTTTTGCATTATCAGCACCTTCCTGCCTGAGGGCCCCTGTGATGCTGACGTTTGTCTCCAGTAACAAGAGCATCCTGGAGAAGCTTTGATGAGAAAGCACAGGGGAGGGGAGGGGAAGAGCATATCAAGCAGGGAGAGAATTTCTTGCTGATGTTGGCATTCCTGTCAATTCCCTTGGATGGAAGAGGGGATGCTGGCTATGTTGGTTATGTTTATAAAGAAAAATCAGTCCTAACTGATTAGAAATGTACACTGAGATTACAAGTAAAATAACATGTCTTGGGCTTGTTTGAAAATATTACACTCCAAACAAGCAAAGCCAAAGTGAGGTGTGAGAGGAAGGACAGAAAGCAGGTGAGATTAGAGGCCATGTGTTGAAACTGTGGAACTAGGTGATGATGGGTACCCAGGGCTTCAGTGTGCCACTCCCTTTAATGTGCTGTGTGTTTGAATTTTTCCATAATCAGGTTCTGTAAGAAAGGAGACTAGGTAGCTTCAGAATCTCTGAGTTGTCTGCAAACACAGACTAGGAGGTAAGACAATCAGAGATGATACCCCAAACTGTCTAGAGACCAAAATTATCACTGCTACCCCGTGCTCACACAGCTGCCCCAGCCAGAGTGAACCGCGGGTCCCCCTGGGGGATGTGCTACCACTGCTCTGCCCATAAGCCAGATGTTCCGGGCGCGCTCCATCCTGTACCATTTATTTCCTGCTGTTCATGGTGCAGTCTGTCTTCTTTAAATGAGTGAGGTAGGAGCGCCACACCTCAGCTCTACACCCTAGGCAGGGACCATAAAGACAGGAGGGAGGTGGACTGTGCCTTCTCCAGCGAGGGATTCAGGCCACACTTAACAGAAGGTTAAATTCCCACTGCGGGGAGAAAACGGTCCTTGCAATACTTTGAAGCGTGCTGATGTTTCTTAGGTTCCTACCATGGCCTATGACTGTATCCCTCTTCAGCAGTCCTTTACAGATTATAACTCTCTTCACATACAGTCACATCTTAGTATTTGAGGCTGACAAGGCCTTCTTGCTCATGGCTCCCACAACTTCCTGAGTCAGAATCATCTCCAAATCACAGATGCCAAAATGACGGAACAGAGAGGTAAGGGTGACTCGCTCAAAGCCCCAGAGCTTTGAAGCTGTGGCCTCAAGATTCAAAGTAGAGACTCTTATCCCAGGCCGTGTCATTTCCAACTCTTAGTAACGATTCTCAGCCCGCTGTAGCTTTTATCCTTGTCTCAAGCCAATCAAGAGCCCCAACTTGCTGGACGTTTGCCCTCCTATGCTACCTTTTCTAGACAGTTTTCCTCAACCCTTTGATAATTGCCCTAGACAGATGCAAGGGCACCAAAAACCTGTAACCAGTTAGTTTATAGTTTCAAGAAGAGTTATAATTGTATCCCAGGAATCTAAGGTAACACGGGTTACGGAGTTCAAGTTCATTGTGGGTGAGGTGAGTGGCGGCTCCAAAGAAGAGTGGTGAGCTAATTGTCAAAGAATTCAAAATATGAACTAGAGCGATAAAGCAAAGGTTAAGAAGTTTGCTCATAAACACTGGTTTTTTTTTTTTTTATTCTTTGAGAAAAAAAGTGTTACTGTTATTGTGTGCGTGCGTGTGTGTGTGTACATGTATGTCACTGCATGTATGCCACAGCGTGTATGCCA
Organism: Arvicola amphibius; assembly: GCF_903992535.2. NCBI lineage: Eukaryota > Metazoa > Chordata > Mammalia > Rodentia > Cricetidae > Arvicola > Arvicola amphibius. The sequence goes on along the minus strand of NC_052049.1, from coordinate 98,954,519 downwards.
CAGTTTATGTGTAGAGGTCAGAGGATAGCTTTTAGTAGTTGGTTCTTTGGAAATCCGAGGATCAAGCCCAAATCACCAAACCATCATGCTTGCACGGGAAGTACTTTTACCCCCCAGCCATCTCCCCAGCTGCTCATTGAACAGTTGAACACCGAGCGTTTTATTTATTTTTAATTTTTTTTACAGGCTATAATCCAAGACGATTGCCTGGGTCTCCTCGCAGTATCTCCATGAAGTGTTTCTACAAAGGCACCTGGGAAGGGTGCAGCTCTGCAAAGTGTCAGGGAGGAGTAGCTGCCCTGGATGCCAATAACTGGCCTCAGCACATTCCAAGGGCCAAAGTGGGAAAAGCGTGATGCGATTGTCAAAAGAGGGCCCGGGTCCAGTAAGCTCTCCCCTGCTGCTTAATACAGGAAACATCCCCCAAACATCTCCACTAATCCCCCACCAATACAATGAGAAATGAGTGCCTCTGGCAGCCAAGCAGTTATTAAGCTAGGACCAAACATATTCCCGCCCATAGCAACGGAGCCAAAGATAACAGCAGGGAATAGCCAAGCTGCAGAGGAATGGCAGATATGGAACATTCAATCCTGGGACTCCCCCTCCTCCCACCCCACCCCAAACTATAGTCCTCATCATGCAACTGAAGTGTGAGAAAAAGAAAGAAAGGGGCTTGCTTGTTCACCGGTGCCTCATGAACCTCGGGATACAGGGTAGAGCTGGGTCAGGCTTAAGAACTCTAGTGAATGAGAAGTTGTGGAAGTGACAGTTTAGACTGAGGCTGGCCAGCGTCCTGAGCCCCACTGACCCGGTGCTAGCCCATTGATGAAGCGTACACGGGAGGCAATGGAGGTCCCTGAATACCGTGCTTGGTAGACTTCACATGTACAGAAGTGGACTTGTTTTCTAACACACATTTCTCCAACACGTCCTCTCTCTTAACAAAGCGTCTACCCACCCGGTGTTTGCCGAAGGTTTCTTTACAGTAGAAGGGAACACGTTCTAGGCAGATAAGCTCTCACCAGCACCTTGTAACTATTGATGTCTTCATTTAAGGGGGACCAGTCACCAGTCAATGAAAAGGGTAGATTCTGACTTTGGGCTTCTGTTTCAACTAATATGAGCTAGAGCCAGAGGCTGTGCCCTAGGTAGGAGAGTAACTTGATAGTTTCCTCTATAACTTTCCGTTAGTTGTTTTGCCCTTTGAGTTATATATTTTCAACAAACGAGTCAGAGAATGTGGCCACTAAAAAGACTTCAGAGATAATCTGGCAGGTTATTTTACAGACAAGAAAATGAAGCTGAAAGTATTTGAGAATGGCCTCACCCTGTGCTCCTGCCTTTCGGTCAGTGAACCCTTCCTACATTATATCATCCTACCTAGGGTCCAACTTGAGCTGGCGAATCTATAAGCCAGACTGCTTTTATTTTAGGAAGAAAACAACATTGTACTCCCTATTTTGGCAAGTAGCCCCACTTTGATAGCTTCATTTGTTCATAGCAAAGTTGAAAATTGTTCAGGCTCTTTCAGTTCAGCCATGCAAGATTAATTTTTTTTATTAGTTTCAGTTAATAAAAATTAAGCCACTGTAATTCTAGAGGAAGCGGCCAACTGGCCACATGATACCAAACCCACCCACCTCTGTTCCCATGGGAGCTTGTTTCCTTCCATCCCATCACCCTTCTCTTCGTCCTCCTCAGAAAGGAATTATCCACACGATGGCAAAGCCACAAAGTAATATCAGCCTCCGACGAGCTGACATATCTCTCAAGTCTGCCCTAAATCAACCAGACTGTACTCCCTACCCTTAAATGAAGACAGAGCTCACTGACTATGGCAAAATGAAAAGTCACAACACATTTTTTTTTTCCTGGGCACTTTCTTTTTCCTGGCCATGTTGAGGAATGCAGGCTCTGTGGTCTGATGGCTTTCAAACATTAGCAAAAGAGGAAATCTCTTTGGCACTCAGTTTCTTTATCTGTAAGACAGGAGTCAAATAGCACCTGCAAGATACTAAAAGCTAAGGGAAGAATTAATGAGCTAATCCAAGTAAAGAGTTTTAGAAGACTGACACATAGTAAGTAATAGCTCACTCCTTTCACTATTTGAACCTGGACTGAGCAGGCTGTATTTATATATTTAGGAACACACACACACACACACACACACACACACACACACACATACACACACACACACACACACACACACACGGCCATGAATTTGAAAGAGAGTAGGGGTCAGTAAATGGGAGAAAAGGGAGGAGGAAAAGAGGGTGACATTATATTATAATCTCAAGAAATTATAATAATAAAAATCTCCCTCAAAATGGAGATATGTAACTTCTGCTTTCTGGAATTTTCTTTGGGCTGGCAAGATGGTCCAGGAGGTAACCATGCCTGTCTACATGCCTGAAGACCTGAGTTCAATTCCCATGACTCACCCACTGGCAGAGCAGACCTGAGTCCTGAAAGTTGTCATCTGACTTCTATACACGTGTTGTGGCATGTGCCCTGCCCACACCCCTACACAAAAAATAAATAAACACATGGGAGAAAAAGAGATGAAGAATTCTGCCTTCTTTCCAGATTCCAAATTGTCCTTAACAATTTTACAAACGTTTATTTTAATCACCTGGTGTTCCCTAAATTCAGACGTGTAAGCTGGGACTGTTTCTCTCTCTCACACCCAAGAGCTGGGAATTCTCGTGTTTCTCCACGGATCCCGATCAATGTGTAGAAGTTTCGGCCCTTAACACCAGTTTAGTCATGGTCTCCGCCAGTCTCTCAAAAGGAAAATGAGGGCACACTAGATCAAAAACAAGTTCTAGTTTCTTAAATAATATTCACTAACTACTACTGCTTGCCCTAGCTTAGAAAGTACCAGGCTTTTTAAACTTTTATCCTTGACAAAACCTGTAAAATGACAGTCAAAGGCTTCCACCCACTGCAAGTCTGGTTTGGCCCAGGTGCCTGAGTCAGTTAGGAATGACATCCAGCAGGGCAGGCACCTTCTCCTCTATCCTTCCTCCTGCCCAGTCCTGGCCTGCCACGTCTAGGCTCTCCTAGTCTCCCCGCAGTGGGACACCCTCTGACTACAGCTGAGCTTCCGGAAGAGCATCTCTCTTTACCTCCTTTCCGCAGTGTTTCACGCTTCCGGGTTCTATCTTTCCATTCCTGTCGTCTCTGACTGCTTCATTTCTGCACAAATTTTTGTAGCTTGTACACCAGACAGACTGTAATGCTGTCTCTACCCTTCCTCACGGCTCCTCTCTTCATCCATCATCCTAACATGGCTGCCGGGGCTGACCTCTGTGACAGCCACATCTTTCTAAGGTCCGTCTGCCTTGCATCGCCTCTTTTGAAACCGTGAGTTTCCTTTAGGTCCACCCTTAAGGGTCTTGTTTCCTGTGTCCTAATTTGTTAGAGCCAACTTTGTTGCGAGCTGGTTTGCTGAGCAGAAATGATTGACAACTCTTTTGTTCAATCATTGTTCAAGTCGTTGCTGGAGTCTTTCAGTTCAACCCTTTTCCTCAAATTCCCTTTGTTGACTCAATTCTCTGGAGTCTGTAAGAATCATCCCTAATTCTGACATCAGTTTAATAGCCAAACACACTATGTATATGCTGTTTTCTGCATACAGATGAAAATACATATTTCCAACTAAAGAACAATGTTCTCTGTGGCTTGGTGAAGCACTTGGTTAGAAATGAGCGGAGTTATTTACTCCTCCTGGGGTTTGTGAGGCAATGGATAGGAACTGTCTAGTCTCAGGCCATCCCATTCAAACATTTGTTTCTAATTGTAACAGTCTTGATGAGACGGCATAGTCAAGGCCCCCAACACTGCTCAGGTCATAACATGTAGAAAGCTGTGACTGTGTTACGTCCATAGAGATAGATACCCATGTATTAACCCTCAGGGCTCTGCCTGCTCCAGACCCGACATAGACACTCTGATAACTGAGACATTTATATTCTAAGCTATCCTTACTTCACAGGCCTCGCTCAAGCCCAGAGTTGGGAAACCACTGCCTGAGGTTGTAGACAGAGTTCTTAATTTTATACTTGTGTTACTGCCCTTCCCATTTGCTCTAGCCAATCTCCTTTCCCAAGCTGGAAGAAGACTTTGCAGTATCCCTTGCTTTCCAGATAGCCTCAAGCACATCCTTCTTTTCCACCTAGATCTAACAAAATGCCATTGCCTATCCTTTCAAAGGCTCTCCTCATTGTAACCTTGGAGAAAAAACCTGACGTGTTGTTCTGCTGGCTCCTCGTGTGCAGAAGACAACGCAATGCCAGCTCTCCTGTCTCCAGAGCTACACCACATCACATATAGCCTATCTCACTTAGGCCAAACCCTGCCCCCACTCGTATGTGCATGACCCTCAAAACAAGGGAAATCATGTTTGTGTTGCTTCGCCATTGACAGAAATGGAAAGCACTCACCAGTTTTCTGTCGTGGGCAGCATGGCACCTCCCGGACCTGGGAACATAGGACAGACTTATCCCAAATCACCCAGATCTCTGAGACGCACTGGGGTTATGTATTTTCCATCCTCAGAATCCCTGTCCTGACTTGCAACCATCTCACATGTGTTGGAATATAGAGACAAGGGCAAAGTGGGTCTTTATGGAGGCTGGTCACTCACAAGACTCAATAAGGGTTTCTTGTGGTTTTGTTTTGTTTTATTTTATTGGCTTCAATCCTTGAAGGATTAAAACCAAACTTTTAATTTTCTTAACTGCTGGCATTATTTATCGAGAGACCACAATAAATGTTTACCGAAGCCTAAGATTGAAGTCTTGTCTTGTCACCTTTCACGTCACTGTCCAAGACTACTTGGGCTCCTGTGCATCTCTCTGTGATGTTTTGGGAGTACCAATGGCTATCTCCTATGTCAAACCTTTTCCAGAGTCTAGGAAAGGTCTCTTAGTATGTGTGCCCTGGAGAATGCGGCCTGTCTTATAACACATCATTAGGCTCCCTGGAGATTCTCAGATGATTACATTTCAAATGAGAGAAGTCTAATGCCTTCCAGGAAAACGTAACTGTTTTTCTTAGACACACTCAGCAAATTCTAGGCCCTCTGCTGAATGATCCGCATGAAGGTTGGGGCGGTGCGCTTCCTCTAAGGGCAGCCTGCCACATTCTTTGCCTATGAGCAGAGCTTTCTAGGTAGCCGAGAGAGGTGGTGCGAAGCCTTCAGCCTCTGATGCCAAGTTTTCTCCTGCTGATGCTTTGCTCACAGCTGTTAGGAGCATGTGGAATGGGCACCTCCTGCCACCAAGGTAGAACTGGTTCTGATGCCCAGAACATGGGGGAATGACACTTTCATGGGCTCCCTGGAGCCACACACATGAGAACATTCTGACAATGTTACAGAGCTGGCTGCCCAGTGTGTAAAGAAGTGTGAAGAATATAGAGCAGAAAATAAAAATAACACCATCCCTCAAATGCACCCACCCCTATTACCATAAGTAGGGGCAGATCCTCTTGCTAAGCCCTGTATTGAATGATGTCATAGTGGAATGCTCTACCAGAGCTATTAAAAGCATTTAGAATGTCATAGGCATGGAGGGAAGGACACAGTATGTAATCTTACGAGACAGGCTTCTTTCATTCACTGTAATTGAGATTCATTTGAGTTGTTGAGTGTATTAGTGTGTGTTCCTTGTTTCTGAGTAATATTCAGATGCATGGTATGGATGTGTCAATTTTTTTCCATTCACACATTGAAGGGCATTAGGGATAACTGCAGCTTTTGACGGCTCTAAATAGAGCTGCTCTGAACATGATGCATGGAGTTTTTGTGATGTAGGTTCCCATTTCTTAGAATGGCTTTCAGTCTCAGCACAGTGGTGAGTGATTCTTGACACAGGAAAGGGGTCTCCTGTGCACTGGGGGATGTTTGGTGGCATCACTGGCCTCTTCCCCCTAGATGCTAGCAGGATTCTCTTCCCGCTGTGTGACAAAGACAGAGTAGAGTGTGTTTAGAGATAGTCTTTGTGAGAAACAACAATCACTTCCAACTGAGATACACTGCTCTATGGAAAACACCCAAGGATGAAATTACTGACTAAAGAAAGGTATATGTTTAATTTCATAAGAAATGATCAAACTATCAGAGTGCCTATCATTTTGCATTTCTATCAGTAACGAGACTTCCAGTCTCTCCACATCTCCATAGAGATTTCCTCTGGGCATTCAGCATAGGGGAAGAGGAGGAGGGTTGTTCATTCTTTAGCTATCCACATTAGTTAACACATTAAAGATAACTTTGGTGTGTTAGATAGGGTGTCTACTGCTGTAATAAAACACCATGACCAAAAGCAACTTGGGTAGGAAAGGGTTATGGCTGTTTACACTCTTAGGTCACACTCCATCACCGAGGGAGGCCAGGGCAGGAGCTCAGGTAGGACTCTGGAGGCAGGGGCTGAAGAAGAGACCAGGGAGATAAGCTGCTGGCTGGTTTGCTCCTCATTCAGTTTTCTTTTATATCCCAGGACCACCTTTCTAAGGGTGGGGTTACCTACAATGGGTGGGGGCCCTCCTACATCAATCAGTAATTAAGACAATAACCTTCTTATTTACCTATAGGCCACTCCTACAGATAGCTTTTCTCAATAAAGATGTCCTTTTCTCAGAAGTGTCTAGGTTTATATCAAGTTGACAAAAACATCCGGCACACCCAGAAACACTAAAATGTGCTGATGTCATATTGAGGAATGGAAAACAAAGCACTTCTTGGATTAAATTGATCAAGAGTAAACTCGAATTTGAATTCTCCACCTCTCCTGTATCTTCCGTCTGTCTGTTATATCTGCCTGTTGGAGGCTGGCTGTCCCTAACAAAGGTTTTTTTTTTGTTTCTTTTAATACTCTATTATTACACAGCACAGAAAACACAGCATGGGAAAGGGATGAGGGATTTTTTCCCCTAGAAATCCAAATAACTGCAAACAGACATTATCAAGCTTTACCAATAGGCTGCTAAATTACAAGATAGACCATGAAGCTGCAGAAATCAAGACTGAAATACTGGCAAAAAGATGGAAATTTAGATTAATAGGATAAGTGTGAGAGTCCTAAACCCAAACCCATATGTACATTGCAAATGGCCAAAGTCATTCTGCCATGAAATGTTGATATTCACAACAAATGGTTCTGAAAAAAAATGTTCATCTCTGGTAGGCTGCATGGGATAGACATGGACTGAGGGAGGACTGGACACAGACATGCTAAGAATCACAGGCACCAGGAGGTTCATGTGGTAAAGGGTTCTATGGTTTGTGGCTCTGTCTCTTTGACGAAAAGTAGGACAAAGCTGGAGAGTGTTAGCCCCCAACGAAGTCAGTGCATGTCTCAAACTCCACAGCCACTTCTCTCTTGTGTGGTTTTCTGAGGGCAATAAATAGAATACCTGGAGACCAACAGCCCAGAGTCAGATGTCAGCGGGCCTCTGACGTCCGAAGCTTCATCTCTGTTATGAGGTTTTCAGCATGCAGGACTGAAAGCTCTGAGGCTCGATTCCACCTCCAGCCTCTTCCTCCTGCAGGGTACTGAATGCGGCAATAGAGTTCAGTATTCCAGCCACCTCTTCTCCACAGTTAGAGGTTAGCCACTCCAGCATGAAGAGTATGCAGAGTAAGAACCTGCCTGGCCCACCGACTACAGAACTAACGGTGGCAAGAAGTGGGTTCCGATGCACAGCGTGGAATCCCCTAATGTCATCGCAGCACAAGAGAGCTACCAACTCTTTATGACTGCAGGCTCAGCATCAGTTTGCATGGGAATAAACATGAGTTTATACAACCGATCATGCTTTCTGCCTGACCGATTCTGGTATTAGAGACTCAGAAAGAAACTCATCCTTTATATTATTTTTGTTTATTTTCTCTTGCCTCTGGGATAGTCCCTTTCTTCTTCTTACTATATATATCTTAGTTTCTCTTCTGCTGCTATGTTATAAGGGACCTTAATGGTCAAAGGGGTTGTTCTAGGTCAGAGATAAAGGACACAGTTCATCCTGTCAGAGAAGGCAAGGCAGCAGGAACTCAAAACAGCTGGCCACATTGCATCTTTGATCAGGAGACCAAGCAAGGACTATCCACTGCCACTCAGTTCCCTTTCTCCATTTGTGTAGTCCAGGATCCAAGTCAGAGAACAGCACTGCCCACCATTGGTGGGTCTCCCCACCATGATCAACAGAATCAGATAACCTGCCATAGGCAGGCTCAATGTCCCAGCTGTAGGTCATTCTACAGTCTGCCACAGTGATAATTAACCCAACTCTGACAGAATAGTCTTACTATTATTTTAATTAATTTTAAAAGGCATCAAATCAGGGTTTATTCATCTCTGTGATTATATAATTTTCTTTACACGTTTTTCTTTATTGCATAGAAAGTTTTTTTTCTTTTACTGCGTTCTCTCCTAGCATTATTTTTTCATTTTCTGATTTTTCCCTTTCCTCTTCCTTTATTTCAATGAATCACTTCTCTTTTTATTAGGTGTGCATATGTGTGTGCATGTTTACAGGTGCGCACATACATGCAGAGGTCAGAAGATGAAATCATAAAAAAAAGAAGATGAAATCATGTGTCTCACTTATTATCTACCTTGTATTTTGAGTCTATCACTGAACCAGACACTAACTAATTTGCTGGGTCTAGTAGGCTAACGAACCCCCGGGATCGCCCTGCTTTGTGCTGGAGTTGCAGATGTGCACAATCACATCTGGCTTTTTTTTCCTTTATGTGAGTGTTGGGGATTCAAACTCAGGCCTTCATACTTGCATGGCAGACACTTTAATGACAAAGCATCGTCCTGACCTACCTTAGCTTAAGAATCCCTATATCTGCTTTTACCTTATGTAATTTTAAACTTTATGCTTCATTCTGTATTTTTCCTATTTTCTTTTCAGAGGAAATTAGTGTCACAGTAGTTGGCATTAATACATTTAAAGTGCATTTCTCTATCTGGTCTGGTTTGGTATCACGGCTGTTGCGGTAGTGGTTGCTTTCCTCTCCCATGAGTGGTACTGAGTTCTCAGTAAGGCTTTCTCACTGAGAAGACTCTGCATAAAATGGAAAGGGATATCCATCCTAACAGATGCACAGATTACAACACAGGAACACAAGAAATATAAAAAGGAGAGGCAATTACCAACGCCAAAGACACTAACTGAGACGAATGATACATGTAAAAATGTTCAGTTATGTCCTGGTCATCTGGCTCTTACAATATTTTCACCCCCCTCCCCGTTTGATGAGATGTTCCTTGCGCCTTAAATGTGGAGATATAATGGATGTAACATACCAAGTGTGGTTGGGCACTTCACTATTATTGTCTAAATAAAACCTTCTCTCTCTCTCTCTCTCTCTCTCTCTCTCTCTCTCTCTCTCTCTCTCTCTCTCTCTCTCTCTCTCTCTCTCTTCTTGAGACAGGGTTTCATTGTGTAGTCCTGGCAGTCCCAGAACTCACTCTGGTATACCAGACTGGCTTTAGACTCATAGAGATCCTCCTGTTTCTGCTTCCCAAGAACTGGGATTAAAGACATGTATCACCACTATCTGGAGACAAATTTTTTAACGGTAAATTATATTTAAAAACAAATGCAGCAAAGGATTTGAATTGGCAACAATGTTCCCTTACTCTTTATATTCAGAATCATTTATACTAAATACAAATTTCAAAGGGCTCAATTTAAAAAATTATCAATGACTTCCAAGGGATATATACGAATAAAGTAATGTGATCAGTTCAGGACCATGAGAAGAAAGTCAACAACACACCTGAGAATGTTAGCAGCATGGATTCAGCAAGAGAATAGAAATTTTGGCAAAATGGAAAACTTAAGGAAAGTTTAATTAATCAAATAAAAGCCACAACAAAGACATCATCAATAACCTAAAGCAAGCAGACTAAGTAATGAACATTAGGGATGCAACCACAAGAGCTCAATAAACTCAGATACGGGGGTTATGGCGCTGAAGAAAGAAACAAGACAGTAGACGGTGAAAAGACCACCTATGCTGTCTGATTAGCAAAACTGACATTGTGGAAATGCCTGTATTACCAAAAGCTATTTACAGAGAGAGTCAATGCAATAGCTATAAAAGTTCCAATGACATTCTTTTTAAAGATTCTATTTATTTATTATGTATACAACATTCTGCCTCCATGTATGCCCGCATGCCAGAAGAGGGCACCAGCTCTCATTACACATGGTTGTGAGCCACCATGTGGTTGCTGGGAATCGAACTCAGGGCCTCTGGAAGAGCAGCCAGTGCTCTTAACCACTGAGACATCTCTCCAGCCCCTCCAATAACATTCTTAATAGAATTTAAGAAAAAAAAATCCTAAAATTCACATAGAAGTACAAAGGCCCCCAAAGAACTAAAGCAGTCTGGGATGATGAGTTTTAACTGTCAACTTGACACAGTCTAGAACTACCTAGGAAGAAAGCCTCAGTGAAGGATTGTCTTCACTGGGTTGGCCTGCAAGTACATTGTGGAGGATGATTGTCTTAGTTAACCTAATTGATATGGGGTGACTCAGCCCGCCATGCATGGCACTTTTCTAAAGGGAAGGGGGTCCAGCATGGTATGAGAGTCGAGAAACTAAACAGTGTATAAGAAAGCAAACAAGTAAGTGTACATGAACCAACTTCTCTCTGCTCCTCTTGGCTATGGATGTACTAGCTTTCTTGACTAGTTTCTAACATAGACCAGGCTAGAATTGTTAGCTAGAATTGCCCCCTAAGTTGCTTTTTATCAGGGTATTTTATCATAGCAACAGAAGTGAAAATAGGACACGATGCCAGGCAGAAAGAACAAAGCTGGAAATATAATATCTGTTCTCAAAGCACACTACAGAACCACAGTAACAAAACCATCATGGTACCAGTACATATGAATGCATAGACCAAGGACATAGACTAGTAGACCCAGAAGTAAATATACACAGCTTGAGTTATCTAATTTTTGACAGAAGTGCCGAAATCCATTGGGAAAAAGAAATTCTATGATCTCAAGTCTCTAGCTAGAGATCTGAGTTTGATTCCAAATGACTTCTCATATAGGGCTTAGTATAAGGGGAGATCAAAGGAGGGACAGGAACGTAAAGAAAGGGCGAGAAGCATCTCACATTTATTTCTCATATTTATGAGAAACCTTTCATCTTGCACATGCGTAGATTTGTCAAGGGTTGTCACTCATCAGTCAGGTAAGATGGGACTCATTAAAACTTGACCAAGATAGAAGAAAATATGAAAGAATTGAGATAAGAAAAGGAGGGAAAGTGAGAAGGAAATGAACCCATTTCTGCTTTCATGCATTGTAAATGGCGAGTTAAACAAAAATGGCGTAGCTCTTGAGGCAGAGTGAGCAGACAGAGTCAAATCAAGGCCTTTATGGCTTGAGGCTGCTAAGAAACACTTTCAATACAGAAATCTACTTAGAATTCAGTAGTCAAAAGATGCTGTGTTTGGGATACTTCTATTTTACCTCTGTATGACCAACTTCCCTCTGAGTCTGTGGAATTACCCATTGTGGTAAAAACTGGTAGTCTGAGTGGAAAACATGGTACAAGCACAGATCATTTGGTGTTTCCAGGGGAATCCCAAGGGACACGGACTGGTTTCTCCTTACACTGTTCTGTTCCACCCGTCACCTCTAGTATGAAGAGCTGTTCCAGACTCAGATGTAATTAAAGCAAAATTTTCCAACTGTCTTTTTATACATGGAAACTGAAAAAGGCTAATTGCTGAATAAGAGGCTATAGGATGAGACTCAGCCATCCACGCATTTCTTAGCAGTCTCATGACTGAAGTATCTGGTGTCACAAAAGGGTCTCACCGTCAAGTTCCGATGGGCACCTTTTACGTATGTATGAATATATATATATATATATATATATATATATGAGGCTTATGAAGCAATAGGTTTCATATGTATTCACAATTTGTAGTAGTGAAAAAAATGCTATGATTAAGCTATTTCTGCTTTACCTCTCTATGGCCAACTTTCCTCCTGGTCTCTGGAATTCGTGCGTAAGCGCGGGTAGTCTGAGTGGTAAATATGTTACAACCACAGAGTTCAAAGGTTTTTCCAAGGTATCATTCAGTATTTCCAGGGAAATTCCAAGGAATATGAACTAGTTTACTAAAAATAACTTTTAGACACTTGAGATGTTTGGAAAAGCCATATGGAAACCTATTATTCTATAAATTTCATAGAACATACATAAAAGTTTAATTAGAGCTACTGTACAGGGATAATCCATAAGTTTCCAACTTAACTGTCCAAATATGGAACCCCTAACCAGAGGTTTCCTAGAGAGCCCCCTAACAATGCATGCTATTACCCTTGTTCTTGGTTGCCTCTCAGAACTTAATGGTAAGACCGTATCTGCGAAGACACTAGACATATACTGCCAGGAAGCTCCCTCCCTTCTGGCTAGCTTTCATAGCACAGCAAGATACTGTGTGGCTGCCTAGGAAGAAAAGGCAGCGGCAGTGTTACCTAGCTGTGAACCGTGCCAGCCACTATAACAACTTGTTTGGTGATGTGTGTTCATTTATTCAATAATGGCATGAATCTGATGGGATTAATCAATGCTTTCTCATTGAATTTAAGGCCATAGGACAGAACTCATCCCTGACTGCATAAGCTTGCCCAAGAACCCATGGCTGGGGAACTCAGAAGCCCCAGGGGCAAACCTACTATTATTATGTTGTAAATAGACAGAGTATCGAACTGCCTCTATTTGTCTACCTACATTAGTGCAGCTCTCAGACCTCATTTGTAAAGGTGCTATTCGCCGTGGTCAGCAGTTAACACAGAAACTCACAACCAATAAAACTGCAGAGTAAACTCCGTGGAATGCTCAGTCATAAACGGGATGTCCATGTCACACCCTTACCCTGCAAGGCTCGGGAAATATGGAAATGGGCAGAAAGATTAGAAGATCCAGATATTGGAGAGGGTCAGGACAAAGGAGTGTACTTCAGACAGGACGACAGGACTGTCGCACCCAGGAACTTGTAGCAGCTGAGGCTGCCTGTACAAGACCCAAATGAGAACAAGCATGGAGTTCGGGAGGGACTCATGAGCTCCCAGCCCTAACTGAGAAGCTGTGGACAGGTGGCAGTTTTGGAGAGAGGGATAGTAAATTTTCTTTATGGGTGCGATCCTTGGAAGGTGGTCCAAGCTCCAGGGGATGGCCCCACACCTGTGTGTATACATCCAGGCACTAGAGAGATGGACCAATGGTTTAGAGCACTTCCTACTCCTCCAGAAGACCAGAATTCAATTCTCAGCACCCACATCAGGTGACTCACAAACGCCTGAAACTCCAGTTCCGAAGGATCCAATGCCCTCTTCTATCCTCTGTGATAGCTGCACACACACACACACACACACACACACACACACACACACACACTATATGTAGTCTACAAAAGTAATTACATGAATATATATATATATATATATAATTAAAATATATTGAATTGTTTATAAAAAGGAAATGAAGTTAGAGGGAAGGGATGGAACGTGAATCCTAGAGGAGTTCGGGAAGAGTAGATGATAAATATAATCAAAATACATCATATGCATGTCCGGAATTCTCTCTTTTTAAAAAACAAGCTTCAGTTTTGCAAATGTACAAACATCACATCAAAATTAACCAGACCCAAAGTCCATACAACTTAATGAACTTACATATAATTAGAACTGGCATTTGAAATAGAAGTTGAGGAACTTCAGATTCAAATTTACACTTTCAGTATTGAATATAATTTATGTACTTAGCAGCCACTAGAGCAACAACAAAACTCATGGCAGAATTAGAACTAGAAAAATGTTATTGTTATGTCTTCTTTCTTAACGTGTGTCCCTTGCTTACATTCAGTTCCTCCTCATCCCCTTATATGTAGCATTCTTGGTCCCTTTTCTTCATGTTATACTGTACCCACATGTACATTTGCTTGTGTATGTACACACATGTGAAAGATTCTGCATATGAAAGAACAATTGCTTTTTCTGACAGTGTGTAGCCTTGCTTAATATTATATATTCTAGGTCCACCCATTTTCCTGCAAATTTTTAACAGATTTTTTTTTAGGGTTCAGTAGCATTCCATTTTATATACATATATATGTATATATGTAATGGGAATTATCAAGGAATTCATTAAAATATTGAATTTTAAAGTAATTTTCACTTTTACATAGATAAATATGAACAAATTCTTTTTATGGAAAAGACCAAAATGTGCACTATGTCATTGAGTTAAGATAGAAAGTTATGACTTGGATGTTTTTGTTCTCCCAAAACTCATAATTAACTCTTAACCTCCAATGAGATGGGGCCTTTGGGAGACTTTAGACCATGAAGCAGAGCCCATCATGGTGCAATTAATTAGTGATCTCATAAGAAGAAGAGCCACCCAGCAGCCCACTTATTATCTCCATCAGGTGAGTGTGTGATGAGAAGAATCTTCTCCTTCAGGTGAGCTCACGTGAGAAGATTCTCTCCATCAGGCAAGCTCATGTGAGAAGTTTCTCTCCATCGGGCGAGCTCACACAAGAAGACAGCCATCTGGAGCTATAAGCAGTTCCCCATCAAGAGCTACGTTGCTATCAGAACAGTGGAAATAATTGTATTGGAATAACTGTATAATGGCAGTGTGCGCAGACAAAGCACAGGACCACTGCACATAGTTCTGGGAAGACTACAGGGTCACCCTCAAACGTGACATTCCAGCGAAGCTGCAAGGGAGATGAATTCAAGACTAACACAACGCGACTTCAGGGGACATTTTTTGCTGCCTGGGTTTTGCTCTCCTCAGCCGAAAAATGTGGTCGTGAACTGGGTTATGAAGACTCACAGTCCTTTGATTGTTGGTTGGGATTTTATGAACTCTGTGGCTACTCAGCTTACAAAGAGGACAAAGATTGAAACTATCACTTCCTGTTTCTGGAGACTTCTTATTTGTCTCTACATTTTATGATCTGACTTTAAAAATGGATTTTCCTAAATTTGGGGCTAACTGGAAGAGGTTCTCAAGGCTTTGAAACTCAAGGCAGTGAGTGGGAAACAGGCTAAGTGCTCGAGGAAAATCTTTGGTGCACAGGGCTAGTTTCCAGTGTTGTAGAGCTCACATACTAGGGCTAGTTTCCAGTGTTGAAGAGCTCACATACTAGGGCTAGTCTCTGGTGTTGGAGAGCTCACATACTAAGGCTAGTTTCTGGTGTTGAAGAGCTCACATACTAGGGCTAGTTTCTGGTGTTGAAGAGCTCACATACTAGGGCTAATTTCTTGTGTTGAAGAGCTCACATACTAGGGCTAGTTTCCAGTGTTGAAGAGCTCACATACTAGGGCTAGTTTCTTGTGTTGAAGAGCTCACATACTAGGGCTAGTTTCCAATGTTGAAGAGCTCACATACTAGGGCTAGTTTCTGGTTTTAAGAGCTCACATACTAGGGCTAGTTTCCAATGTTGAAGAGCTCACATACTAGGGCTAGTTTCTGGTGTTGGAGAGCTCACATACTAGGGCTAGTTTCTGGTGTTGAAGAGCTCACATACTAGGGCTAGTTTCCAATGTTGAAGAGCTCACATACTAGGGCTAGTTTCCAATGTTGAAGAGCTCACATACTAGGGCTAGTTTCTGGTGTTGGAGAGCTCACATACTAGGGCTAGTTTCTGGTGTTGGAGAGCTCACATACTAGGGCTAGTTTGGTGATGCTGGTCATCTCTCCTGTTGTCAGAAACATGGGTTTAGATCTCAGCAGTCTTTGTAGATACATGGGCAGGAGCAATTAAACAATGTAAGCTCGTGTGTGTGTGTGTGTGTGTGTGTGTGTGTGTGTAATCATTCACATCTGCTTTTTACCAGCTGGCAGGCAGGGCGGAGCAATGGACACTGAGGGTCTGGCTATCTGGGTGGGTACAGGAAGGAGCGGGTGTTTCGTTGAAATTCACAGTCCCATTGGCAAGTGTAACAGATCCATTAGGCTGACCTCATCCACTCTGATGTTATTTTTCTCAGCAAGCAATAACCTCAGCTTTCCTTGGCTGGTGGTTTCCGAAGCTGGGGATGAATTCCCTCACTTGGAGTGAAGGTGTCCAACTGGAAGCAGGAAGAAAGGACTTTCGCCCATAAAGGCATTTTGTCATCAGGGAGGGGGCCAAGATTTGGAAGAGTCACATGGATAAAAAAGTCCCTTTGGACAGCAACATGAGCCAGAGGAGCCATGAGTCAGGCAATCAGGCATTCCTATAACCAGCCGTTACTGCATCTGCTGTGTACCAGCCCTGTGCTGGATGCTTCACATACTGAAGAGGAACAGCCATTTTGTTTATTTTCAAAGAATTCTTGTAGCATCCAGAGAGATGAATACATAAACCGAGAGGCTTAGTCACATGACATTGCAACTATTCAGACGCCCCGGCTTATAAAAACAACTGTTTCTTATGGTTCAACCAGGCAGTATCGTGTCTTAAGTTTAGCATGCAGCTTAAACGTTAGATCATTGTGGGACAGGCTTTACAGAAGAGGCACTTTTAACTCTAGCTGAAAAGAAACAGGTTTTTTTTTTTTTTTAAAAAAAATATGTATGTTTTAAAAGTTGACATGGAAATCAGTGAAACTGTATTTGTTTCATAAACGTTTGCCGAGCATGTAGGACACTCAGAGTGGTGTAATATGCTTAAGATGCAGCTTCAGCTTGTAGGACTAATGGTTTCTGTCCTGGCAGTTCCATGCCAAAGAAGGGAGGTAAAGTCTTAAAAATAAATGCCGAGTTATTAGTCCCCTAATTAAAATTCTAAGGCATTCTCCATAGAATAACATCTAGAGCACGTTGCAGGAGGCTGGACTCGGTCTGTGAGGCCAAGTCAAGCTCCAGTTGAATCTTCTAGGACAAAAGGGAACTCACCAGCTGCAGAGAACAATCAACTCGGACAAACAGGTGTGCTCACAAAACCTGTGGCAGGCCTCAGGAGCAACATTTTGCCTCTCTCAAATTCTGAGTTCAAAGAACGGTGTTCTCTCTGATAAGATACATTTCTAAGCTGGCTGACATCACTCTCCTATCAAGAGCTGGCTTCTAAGATTTGGCCAAATCTCTAACTAGTTGATGGTTGAAGATATGTAAATGGAGTCTTTGTCTTGGTTTCTTTTCTGTGGCTGCGATAACAACCCTGACGCTTAGGGGGCCTCCGTGAAAAAGAAGTCGAGGCACCAGGAGCTTGAATCAGCTGGTCACATTACATCCACACTCAGGAAACAGAGCCTTCAAGGCAAACTTGGCTTACTTTCTCCCATTTGACACAGTTCAGAAATAGTCCTGCCCACAGACAACATGGGTGTTCCCACGTCAGCTGGGATGATTTCCAGCTGGCTTGTGGGAATTTAAAAGAAAAAAGAAAAAACAAATAAAGTAGATGGATATTTGACAACACTCAATTATCTTCTTCTTCTTCTACTAAAAATTATTATTTTTATTTTTATGTGTATGGGTGTTTTGCCTGTATGTATGTCTATGCATCTCTGTGTGCTGGTGCCCACAAGGCCAGAAGAGGCTATAAAGTCCCCTGTAACTGGAACTATGATTGTGAGCCACATGTGGGTGCCAGGGGTTGAACCTGGGCCTTCTGGAAGAGTAGCCAGTGCTCTTACCTTATGAGCCATCTCTTTCAACCTCATTTTCTTCTTCATTTTGGGTTTCTATTCCATTTTGATTTATATAACCTTGAGTCTAAAACACTTTGTTGCCCCTTTTCCCCCTCTGTGTAACAACCCTAGCTGTCCTGAACTAGATGTAGACCAGGCTGGCTTCGAACTCACAGAGATCTGCCTGCCTCCATTTCCCAAGTGCTGGTATTAAAGGCATGCACCACCACTGCCTGGCTGCTCTAAAGTTTTTTATTGATCATTCTTCCATATATCTCTATAGCAAAATACGTCATTTGAAATTTTCTTTAGAAGTTTTCTGATGCTGTGAGACTAATTTTCCAGAACTTTAGGTCATTGTTTCAGTTGATTTTACCAGTACGTATTGATCAAAGCAGCCTAGATCTACTGAAGTGAACTGCTAGTGGGAATAAACTATTTAATGTGTTTGGACTCCGTAACTATATTACTTATGCTGATTATACATGATGAGGATTACTTGTTGGGAGGAGAAAGCGGGATCTGGCAGCTTTCCATTCTAGTTCACTTTTGTACGTTTTGAGACAGCTTGTTCATGTAAGTAGATAGGGATGGAAGAGCCGGGGTAGAAGTACTTGTTCATGTAAGTAGATAGGGATGGAAGAGCCAGGGTAGAAGTACTTGTTCATGTAAGTAGATAGGGATGGAAGAGCCGGGGTAGAAGTACTGCTTTGTTCTTTGGGCTCTGTTTGAGCAGTTTGCCAAAAATAACAGTGATCTGTGAGATGCTGCTGTAGTTTTGAGGATGATGTATGTATGCACTGGAAGGTGGTGGATGTTCAGAATAATTTGTTTCCCTGCCATAAAACTTTTTGTCAGTATTGAAGGAACATACTGGAAAGGTTTATAAGACAAAAGGTTTGTAAGACTAGTTGGATGATAATTATTCATGTTCATCCCTCAGGCCTCCTGTTTCCTCGGAGATAGTCTAGAAATGAGGGGGAAAGGAGAAATACCCATTTCAACACACTTTTGTAAATATAATATTTTGAAGGCTATCATCTCATAATGTACATCAATTGAAAATTTAGCAAACCACAGACAGCGTTCACCACATAACCAAATGGGAGAGTGTCTTCAGGTCAACCACTCATATCAGACAATCCTGTTAGAAACCAAAACCAAAACCACTCTTTGCTATGTGTGATAATTAATCGGTTATGTTTTCTGCTCGCTGCTGCTTTGTACTCGGGAGCCAGGGAACGGAAAAAACCTAGATGCCATTCAGCTGGTACGCGGAGAGTGAAGCGGTGGCTCCTGCACACAATGGGACACGATTCAGCTGTCAGGGAAAGCTGTCTCACTTCTGAATCTAGATTGTAGGTGAGGTTTCTCAGCAGCTGCTGAACTTGTCACCCAGACCGAACGTTTACATATTCACCACCAGTATTTACTAATAACACGTCTCCTGCGTCTTTGCCAGGGGACCCCTTCAAGGGCTATGTTCTGGGACTATTCCTGTGTGTGATGTTTGAGGGTTTCCTGTTGGGAATGGCACCTTAATAGGACTCAGAAGGAGCTAGAGGCAAACACATTTTGTTTTGTTTTGTTTTCTTAAGGCAGAAGAAAGTGGGGAGGGAAGACTAGGGAGTGTGAATTACAGAACCGGGTACATGCTTAGAAATAACGTACCCAGATTACAACTGGAGAAATTACCTCTCTTAAAGCTGTCCATATCTGAATTTCCTTGTGTGTGTACTTTTGCTTTAAAAAATATTGACTCGAAGCCAGGCAGTAGTGGTGGAGCAACACCTCTAACCCTAGCATTAGGGAGGCAGAGGCAGGCACATCTCTCTGAGTCGGAGGCCAGCCTGGTCTACAGAGTGAATTCTAGGACAGTCAGAGATACACAAAGAAACCCTATCTCAAAAAACCTAAATAAATAAATAAGAAAAGAAAGAAAGAAAAGGAAAAAATGACTTGAAATAACTTTTGCCTGTAAGCTTAGTCAGTGAGCCCAGGAATATTTGCTTCGTGTGAGGACTGTAGAATTCCTTCATCTTGGCCGTTCGGAGCCTTCCTTTCTCTTCTCAAGAAAGCTCATTCATTTAGCCCAAAGCACAGCTTGTGGGAAAATGTCAGAGCCTATGGCTGCATCCCATTTCCCACACAGCTTCTTTCACCTGAGCTGGAGCAGGGGAACTTGACCTCAGGGCCAGTCCTTTGGGGGACGTCAGTAACAGTAATGGAGCTTCAGGCTGTCTCCTTGACAACAAAATAAATGGATCTGTGGTTTGCTACAGCAGAAAGAATTTCAGGCTCCCCACCACTTGTTTTATAGATGTGGAAACTGAAGCCAGGAGGATGGGTGATTGACATTCCCAAATTTCACAGCTTGTAAGTGGCAGCGAGTCAACGCTCACAATTCCCAAAGCAAGGCTACACCTGTGTGCATGAAGCATTATTTTTGTATCGCATGAATGTAAAACTGGGCTGGCTGGCCAGGTTTCTCGCTCTTCGCCCAGCAGCCCTGGTGTCTTTCAAGTGCGGTTACAGTCTCTGCTGTATCTGGAAAAACCAGATGGCCCGATACCATTCAAGTGTTTTCAAGGAACCGCAGTTAGCAGGGACTGGAAGTTTAATTTTACCACGACTTTCCTAAGAATAAAATTGTTCACAAACTTGATCACCCCTATGCAGTCTCGGACTTGTTCCAAAGTGCAAGTGCTTCAAAATCAAAATCGTGAGGAAAGTTAACTGCATCCCTGGGGCCTCTCCCATTGAATCCAGACTAGGCTGCTTGTTCCCCATTTCATACCTGCTGGAAGGTTCCAGGGGAGCAGAGCTAGCCAAATATGACCAAGCCCCAATTACAGACCCAAATCAGCTTGATGTGTAAATCGTCTCTGACTCAAGGTGAGACCAATAGGAATTCCTGTTGCTTCAGTCCATTCAGGATGCTGTGACAAAACGCCTTAAACCGGGTATCTCCAGCTTAAAAACATGAACAGTCCCAACAGGGGGTCGCCTCTAGCCAGATACAAAGTTGCTAATCTTGTGCATGAAAGATCTTCCCGGATACCTTCCTAAAGTCACCTACCTCTTTTTTCAACATTTTGGTTTTTTTCTCAAGACAGGATCTCACTATGTAACTTTGGCTTACTGAAGTTAGTTCCCTGTGTATCGCAGGCTAGCCTCAAACTCATAAAGATCCACCTGCCTTTGCCTCCTGAGTGCTGGGGATAAAAGTGTGCACCACCACCCCCTGCCCTAGGTCTCATGTCTTAATATTATCTCTCTGGGGTTTAAAGACCACCATGAGTTTCAGAACAGACACACACACGCAAAGCACAACACCTGTGCTGAGTGGGGAATTCAGAGATGGGGGAACCATGGTTTACTTAGAGGTCCTCTGTTGGACACAGTCCTGAGCTGGGTCTACAGAGCTCAGCCTTGATGGAGGAGAGTTATCTGTCTATGTTTCTTTCATTGGTTAATTAATAAAGAAAACTGCCTTGGCCCTTTAAGAGAGGTGGAGTAGACAGAACAGAATTGTGGGAACAAGGAAGTAGAGTTGGGGAGACGCTTCAGGCAGTCGCGTGGTGAGTCTCCATGCTGCTCCTCTCCGAGATGGACGCAGGTTAAGATCTCTCCTGGTAAGCCACACCTCGTGGTGCTACCCAGATTACTAAATATGGGTTAAAGAAAGATGTGAGAATTAACCAATAAGAGGCTGAAACTATGGGCCAAGCAGTGTTTTAAAAGAATACAGTTTCCGTGTAATTATTTTGGGCAAAGCTAGCCGGGTGGCAGGACACAGCCCGCCACTTCTCACTACACAGCCTCAGAGAACATCTATCTGGAGCTGAGCCTGCATGAGGTGTGCAGACGAATCAGCCCACAAAGCTTGAGAAAAGCAAACCAGTGAGAACTGGGAAACTTAGCAGAACCGACATCATGACTGCTCATATCTTGATTGTCTTAGCAGGGCAAACTCCTGCGATGGCCTTGAAAGGGAAGGCTTAATTATGCCCTGTTTGGAAAATGCCATGAAAGTAGATCAATTATTTTTGAAAACAAAAAGACCAAATATCAGCAGTGTAATCAGAAAGACCTTCGTCATCCAAGATGAGCGACCTCATTTCCTGAATGCATTGGGTGGTTTTGTCTCTTCCTCTGGAAATGCCTCTAAATTAAGGCCTCTGGGAAGCAAACTCATAACTCTGCAGGAAATAACAGTCTAGATGAAAATGAAACTTAATTAGCAGGGTTTAAAATTATTAGTACTAGAAGGAACTTTAGAAGTCATCAGTGAAACACAGACAGTGGACTTAACCACTTGGAATCCAGGAGGAGATGAACAGCAAAAGGGACAGGGTCCATTTCTCCAGCCAGTACTTTGCTCACACGAAAGCACCAAACATGCTTTTTTGTGTACCATCTTTTAAAAATAGATTTATTTTTAATTTACCTGGATGACTGTTTGCCTGCATGTATGCACCATGTGTACGAAGTGCCCAAAGAGTCCAGACGAGGGTATCTGATCCTCCGGGACTGGAGTTACAGAAAGTTGTGAGCCAACATATGGGTGCTGAGACCCGAGCCTGAGTCCTCTGCAAGAACAGCACGGCAAGTCATGTCTTGTAGCCCGTGATTTAATCATATTACAGAAGAGAACACGAGGAAGTTCAGGAAGACTTATATGTTTATAGGTAGAACTACCATGAAAACCTGGGCCTGGGGGTATCGGCTCATCTGTAATTTCATCACTTGGGTGTGGCACAGCTGGGTCCGTTTTCATAGTCACGGTGTCCAGGGAAATCTCTGTTTTGATTGGGTAGAGCAGAGATTTATCCTTTGGTAGCTATTTATTTTGGACTTCCAATCATAGAAGCCTGTTTTACATAAAAATTAATAGAATCTGATGGGGTGAACAGTGGTGGTTGGTAAAGCACGGAGACCACTGGCTGGCGAATCCCTCCACGAGGACTCTTTAGCTAGACCCTTGAGGTACGCTCTCTACTTTGCACAAGAACTTAGTCATTCTGTGACTTTTCTTTCCCTTGAAGAAAGTCATTGGCTAAACTTGTTGATTCTAAATAGGAACAGAATATTTTGTACGTGAAACTTTCTTTCAGGCTTCTGTTAATCTGGTTGCTCCCGTAGTTAAATAGAACCCCCAAAGCACGCAGGCGTGCACATGCATGCACACGCGCGCGCACACACACACACACACACACACACACACACACACTCGTACTTGACTATCTTCATAGCTTCAGACTCATTCCATTCTAATTTATATTCAGCTCCTGTATTTTTAAATTCCTTTATTCTTTTCTGCTACTTCTTTGTTTCTTTTTCTTCCCCCTTCTGCATTATTGCTCTGATTGTCGAAGGATTTGCTTGGAGGTGGAGTGAAGAGGGGAGGTGGAGCCTGTCTTCTTTCAGCCACACTTGCTGGGTTGTATGCACTGACTCTTCACAGCGTTCTATTTCCTCTTCTGATGTGAGTGTGTAGATGAAGGTGAGGTAACCTAGCTTCTGACAAATAGTGGATGAATGGTGCACACTTTGAATTTTCTGTCTCCATTTTTGTTTTGCCGAGGCCCCCATCTCTCTTGAGATAAGGTGAGATGAGCCCAGGCATCTCATGTCCGTTGACAATGGTTTTCCCAATAGTTCTCAAAATATCCAGAAAAGGGACAAAGTGGAGCTTGCATTCTTAAGGCCTCTTCCTCCCGGGCTTTTCTCTGTGTGCTACTTAGCTCCATTTGTACCACACACAGCTTTGTAACTGGAAACTTTTTGTCCCTCCTGGTCCCGTAGCAGCTCATGAAATTGTAAAATAACCACTATGAGGCTTAATTTTATTACAAAATGTTTGGCCTATTAGCTTAGACTTATTATTAACTAGCTCTTACAACTAAATCAACCTATTTCTAATACTCCATATTTTACCACGAGGCTCATGACTAGTTACCTCACATCTTGCTTCCATGGTGGTTACTGGTGTCTCCCTTGACTCCACTGTCTTTTTCCCTTTATCTTTGCTTGGGTTTCTCACCTGGCCCTATTCTGCCTGGTGACTGCCAAACCAGCTTCTTTATTAACAAATGGTAATAAGACATATTTACAGCATACAGAGGGGCATTCCCCATCACAACTCTGTCCACTCTGTGAATTAAATCGACGATGACCACCACCCACTACCACCAACAAAACTGGATCAGTTCCATTTATTTAAAAAAAATGATGGACAAAAAGGTTATTTATTTAATATATCACCTCAAAATTCATATACTGAAAATTTGATCCCCAAAGTCCTGTCAATATATTTGAGGTGGGCTTTTGGAGATAATTAGTGTTAGATATATTGTTAGTGAGCTTGGGGCCTCCATGTTAGCATCGGTGGCAAAGGAAGAGACCCAAGTTACCAGGCTTGCTCTGTCTTGCTATGTGGAGCTCTCTGAGATGTCTTGATGCAGGAGACAGCCCTCTCCAGGCATGGACAGATGCCAGTGCCATGCTCTTGGGCTTCCCAGCCTTCAGAAGAGGTCTGACTGGATCTTTATGCTTTATAAATCACCTGATCTCCCATACTTTGTTGTAGCAACAGAAATGCTTTCGAAGTTCTGGGGAAGAGGGAGGATTAGTGCTAACATGGGTGTGTAGTGCAAACTCCTTCAAAAGGAAAAGTCGGCCTCACTGTTCATAAAAATGGACTTTGACAACACCATTCCCAGGAAATCTTACCAGACCTTGACTCCTTTCAAAGCTTTCACCTTTTTATCTCTTTACTTTGTCTTTCTCTTATGAAAAGACCTTTATCTTGTCTCATGAAAAGCATCTTTGGATCTTTCTCTTGTCTCTAGACTGTTGGCATCAACGTAAAGAGCTTTATAAATATTTTTTATTCCATTCAGATAAAAATAATTCCCTATCAAATGGGATCTCAGTGCCAGCCTGAGAAATCAGCTTTAACACAATGAATATTTGTTTTAACATTTATTTCATAATCTGCTCACATGTGGGTTACCTGCTATATGAAGCAATACTTGGAATAAAAGAACGGCAGGAGTCACTTGCACGCTGGGTCCTTCTGGATTCAGAATACCTCCACGGGATAGCCAGTAGGTGATACTGAAAGACTGCTCATCTTGGTCTAGACTCCACAGGCGGGGGCATGCACTGCTTGGGCGGGAACACTGGGCAGCTGGGAAACACCAGATTCACATCCGTAGAACTAGGAGGCTTTTTCTGTATATAATCAAGACTAGAAAGAGCCTAAAGGTGGGTCTGAGATAACAAGTCTTGCAGAATGCCAAGGTTTAAGCTGAGAAATTAAAACTAGTTGAAACAAAATCCAAAGATTAAGAATGGAGTATCTTGAGGATGACTGAGGACAATGTGAAGTTTGGGAGCAGGTAGAGGTGATAAGGGATGGAAGGACATGGGAGCAGTGGTGCTTGATTTCTGGAGACACATAAAATAACCACAGTGGCCGATTGCATGGAAATAGACACAGACTTAGGCTAGCAAGAAAGTCATAGGCAACTGTGCTGTGTGACTCAGTCATTCATTCAATAAGGCATAAAGTGCTTACTTAACAGTAGCACAGTGGGGAACAAGAAACAGAATTCTTACTAGTTCATTGTGCCTCCCTGGTTTATTCTACATGGTGATGCTGAGAGTATTTGCTAGAAAGATCTGAATGACTTGGGGGATAATAAAGTTCCCCATATAAAATTATATCTTAGGAGAGAGGAGAAAGTTAAAGGTATTTGGGAGGAGGGTATAGCATGAGCAAAGGCCCTGTACCAGAAAGCAAAATGGAATGTATAAAGAACATCCTATTTGAAATGAAAGAACAGTAATTAGGCTGAGTGCAGCCTTTAGATGATCGGAGTGTGGAAACAAGCAAGTGCTACAATCTCATCTGAAATATTGGTGACGCTGACATCTGGAAACAGGAGTAGGCCCAGGCTATATTCACGAGTACGGTGAAGAGTTAGGGTTTTCAGATGGCCTAGGGAAGTAACAGGACTTGGATGAGAGAGTGGCTGGGCATGGAGAGAAGTTGGTGAATCCGAGATGCTGCGTGGAAGTCACATTCCTAAGAGCTGGTGATGGGTTGATGTGAGGGAGCAGGGAAGATCATACTTTACTGCTTTGAGAATCGCGGACAAGCCCCAGGTTTCTGAGTTGGACAGCAGTCAATGACTTTCACTGAGACGAGAAAAACTAGGATTATGGAGGGGGGCAGTATTGGAGTGAGAAGCTCAGTTTGGAAATGGTAAGTTTGGGATAAGTAAAGGCATGCTGTTTTGTTTTGTTTTATCATATTTCAAACAAAACTCACACCTCTGCCTAAACTTTCTGTGTTCACCTATATATACCTAACTGGAAAAAAAAAATCATGTTAAAGGGAAACATCTTCCAAGGACGTTTAAACATGAAACAACTAGTCATTAGAAAGGGTCCAAGAGGGGCTGGTTTCTTGTCAGAGGCTGCCATTGCTCCCACGTGATGGGAAAGCAGAGGTGGGCCAGGCAGAGCCACGAGTGTGTGGAGATGGGAACTCCGGAACTCTGAGGATGTTGGATGAGAAGTGAGTCAGGATGCAGGGTGTGTAAGAAGGAGTTGTGCCTGGAAAGGGAGGCTGAGGAGCACTTGGGTTCGGGTTAGATGACTGATTGTGCTCTACTGACATGGCAGGAGAGGGTGTTGAAGACCCCTTCAGGGCAATTATGATTTATGAACTGTAATATGGCATTGGAACATGACCACAGAGAATGAAATCTCACAGAAGGCGGTGATAGAGGAGGTCAGCAGGGACTTCCTCCCGGTGAATGCTAATCTCTTGACCTCTACACCAACTTGCTTTAATTTTCCTCCTGCTTTATCGTCTATCGCTTCATTCTCCGATGAATGTACAAACTGAGTGTTTCGGCACCAGATGGATAAACTGAAGGTAAAGCTACCAGATGTCTAAACTGACAACGTGCCTGTTCGAAGGTATGATTGACAGGAAGGTTTCTATTGTAGATACAATGGAGAGAACAGTCAGAGGCATCTGGAAGAGTCTAGAGCAGATAGAGCACATGACCAGCAGACTGCTGGAGTGGAGTAAGGGAGGAAGACGAAGTTCAGGCAAAGAAATGTCAGGCAAAGGAGACCAAGAGAGGGGGCCAAAAGCAGGAAGAAAGAGGGAGGGGCAAAAGTGGGGAGAACAAGAGAGTGCAAGGAAGAGAGGATCAAGAGCAACGTTATATGCAAATGAGAAGCTGGGGGGCGGGAAGCCCATGAGCTGGTGCAGCTTAAGATTGGGTGGGGGTGGGTACTTATGACATTGGCAAACCTGGAGGTCAGCAAGTTCTGTGGTGTGCTAGCAGGCATCACAGTTAGCCATTTAATCACTTCTGCCAGTGATAAGGGACAATGGCTTCAACAAGTTCCCGAGGAATGCTGGCTATTGTCTAACTGCCAGGGTTTAAGGAAATGGAGTTTCCTTTGGACTCCACAAAGAAGCCATTGGCTGCCACTGTAACATTGGAAATTTCCAAAAATCTCATTTTCTGGTTTGAACAATTAATTGTTAGTCAAAATAAGACCAGAGATGGGGACACATTGTAGAAGGGGACCAGAGATGGTGACACATTGTAGAAAAGGAGTGGGACCAGAGATGGTGGCACATTGTAGAAGAGGAGCTGGGCTGAGGTTCTTCCATTTCTCCTTCCTCTCAGCGCCTGTGCTCTGGAAAATGGTTGCATAATACACAGAGAGTCAGCAGTTTCAAACCACCTTAGCATCTGAACATGTAAAACAGACAAATTTGGGGGTGGTGGAGAGATTAAGAACATGGACTGCTCCTGCAGAGGGCCTGAGATCTGTTTCCAGCACCAAGATGAACAGTTCTTTACTGCCTATAACTCCAGCCCCAGAGAGATTTGATGCAGTTGCCTTTTATGGGGACCTGCTCTCACATGCACATACCCACACATGGACACACCGACAATCAAATATAAAATACATCTTAAAAAAAATAAATAGGGGCTGGAGAGATGGCTCAGAGGTTAAGAGCATTTCCTGCTCTTCCAAAGGTTCTGAGTTCAGTTCCCAGCAACTACATGGTGGCTCACAACCATCTGTAATGCCCTCTTCTGGCATGCAGGTATACACACAGAATATTGTATACATGATAAATAAATAAATAAATAAATGTTTAGATTAAGAATGTAGGGTTGAGGGCAGTGACATGATTCAGTAGGTAAAGATACTAGCAGCCCCGCCTGATGACTTATGTTCAATCCCCAAAATCCACATGATAGAAGGAGAGAATCAACATCTACGAGTTGTTCTCTGACCTCCACATTCATGCTGTGACACAGGCATGCTCCCCACACACTAAATAAAAAAAAAAATACATGGAATTTAAAAAGAAGTAAGATTATAGTGTTGGGAGAAATAGAGATTAAGATTTTTATCCTCATATTTATCTTCACATTTCTTGCACCCAATGACATCACAATGAGTCTCTCAAATGTTTGTTTGTTTGTCTGTTTATTCATTTTAATTGCGCTAGGACCTGGCTATGCAGCCCTGGATGGATTGGAACTCACTACGTAGCGAAGGCTGGCCTTGAACTTGAGATCCGCTCCATCAGCTCCTCAGTACTGGGATTACTGCATGTGCCCTCACACCAGGCCATAAGCTACTTTTTCTTTCTGAATAGAGATTAACATTGCAGCAAATTTGGGCACAATTTTTCCACACAGTTCTTCCTTTCAGAGGCTTAAAATGCCTTTACTCCTTCATGCATTGAGTGTGACTATGAAAAATCCTGACAGGTTTTGTCTTAATCTATTCTTAATGTCACAACACATCTCTTAGGCTGCGTAATTCTGAACAAAAGAAATGGATTTCTCCAGGGTCTGGAGTGTGAGGAGTCCAAGATCCAGACACTGGCAGATTTGGGGTCTGGTGGCAGCTGTTCTCTGATCTAAGATGGTGCCCTGTGGCTTCATCCTGATTTGTAAGGTAAGGGGAAAAGGCCTCCTCACCCAGCTAAGGCAAGGGTGCTGATCCTACATATCATGATGGAGCTCACATGGGCTAATCACCTATAAAGGCTCCACCTATGTAGTCTGGGAGGTTAAATAAATTTTGGAGTCCACAGATTATGAAAGAATGTAAAAATCAGGACATTGTAAGACAGAGGCTGGTCAAAGCTCAGACCATGTGAATGTCCCATGCACAAGTTCAGTGGTGCCATCAGGAAG
Source organism: Arvicola amphibius (assembly GCF_903992535.2). Lineage (NCBI taxonomy): Eukaryota > Metazoa > Chordata > Mammalia > Rodentia > Cricetidae > Arvicola > Arvicola amphibius. The sequence continues at coordinate 98,925,575 of NC_052049.1, read as the reverse complement.
AACAAAGAAATCAAATATTAAACTCTCTAAGGCCAAGAGGCAGCAGCTCCCACAGGATATTTCCCTCTGGATCTAAGAGTCCTACAAAAATCTACCCTATTATGTAAGTTGAGGTTGAAGTGTGATTTCGTCAGGTTCATCTCAGAGTCTTCCTTTACCTATTCATGTAAGCAGGGTACCAAAACCACAAAAAGAGAAGAGGCCAATGAAATGCAATTGGTGAGAGGTAGAAGCAAGAGGACTATGCATTAAGGCCAATCTCAACTATATAGTACGTTGAAGGCTGAGTAGGCTTACATGAAACCTTGTCTTAAGAAACAAACAAACAATGAAAATCAAAAGAGAAAGAAAGAAAAAGAGAAGCAACTGGGAAGGGCTTCCCTTTGCACCAGTTTTTGGAGAAGCAAGCACAAAGAGCTCTTTTTCTGATGCCTGTCCATCTCTCCATCCTCTCCTGGGAGTCAGGTCATAAGCATTGGAGCTCTCAGTAGGATCTATTAAGAAGCTTTTGGGTTGGCCGCCAACATTAAGGAATACTGATGTGTAAACATGCAAATTATATATGGTAGATCAATGAGAGAGGGTATTGGTCCCTGGGTATTTTAAGTGGTGTGAATTTAATTCAGTGAACAGCTTGAGGGGCTAGATGAGCTAAGGAGCCAACTTTGTGGTCAGTGTGGTAAGGGAAATTAATAGCAGCTGGAAAACGCTAGCAAACCTGGGGCTGGAGGCATTAAAATGAGGTGGCATTCCTATATCACAGGGCAGAGTCCCTCATCAAAGATGGAATTTCATAGTCTCAGAGCCAGGGAAGAGTCTTGCCCTCTATTAGGAGGGCAGAATGGGGAAAGGACCTCGCCTCTTTATTCCATAGTCTCTCTTGGCAGTGTCTCTAGGACAGGGTCAGCTAGAATACTGTTGTCAAGAGATTTGGGGAAGTGTAGCATCCAGGGATCAGCCTGGTGAATCAGGAAAGATGTGGAGCAGGGGGAATGGAAGGGCAAGCAACTAGGCCCAGGACTGGCCTCCAAATGCACATCACTATGATTCATCTGGGTTAGCTCACATAACTAACTTGAATTTCAACAGATTGTTACCACCTTCCACTTCCTCCATCTTGGGGCTTTCTCCTTTGTGGCTTCTTTTCCTGCTACCTCTGTCCTCTTCTTGGTTAACAAAGAAGAGAATACTAGTGTTGGAGGCCACGGGCTTGCTTCTCAATCTCAGAAGAGAGCTTCTTGACATGCATCAAGAGAAGTGCCGGAAGACAACCCCTCTTGAGAGAGCCTGTGCTCACCCAATGATCAAGGATCAGCTGGGATGAGCAGACTCAGGTAATAACCCTGGAACAGGTCGTGAAGGAAGGAATATTACATGTGAGGGGTATTCCTCTTCTTGAAGTAGATGAGGGACAATACATATCTGCTTGCTACAGGATAGACACAGGTCTTGGGGAGGTCACTTGGTCAGAAACGCAAAAGTCATAGGGGTCCAGTATCGAGTATCTGGGAGAGGGGGCTTGCGCATATGAACTTGGGCTGGGAGAAATGTGGATGTCAATATGGCTGGATTAACAGAACCCAGTACAAAGCATTATTTCCAAGTATTTGGGCAAATTTTAGAAGAAACCACCATTTGAACCAGTGAACTAAGAAAGTCTGCCCTTGTGAACGTGGGTGGGTACCATCTAATCCGCTGCAGACTGGGACAAGACTAATTTCCCTCCCTTTCTTCTGGAGCCGGCAATGCTTTCTCTCTTCCTTTCCTGCCCTTGGACATCCAAGCTCTAGGTTATCTGGGCATCAGATTCTCGGACTTACTTCAGCAGGCCACCCAGCCTTGGTCTTGGGTCCAAAGTGACACCATTGGCATCTCTGGGTTTGGGCCTAAATTGAGGCAGGCTAGTGATGTCTGGGATTTTCCGGTTTACTGCTGGCATATTACTGGACTTCTCGGCTCCTGTGGTTGTATGAACTAATTCACTTAGTAAAACTTCTCTTGTCTGTCTGTATCCATCCTGCCAGTTCTGACTCTCTGAAGGCCATTCTTAGTATAGCACCCTATTTTCTCTAGCCTCTGGGGAGTCAGGTCTCTACAGATGTGACAGTCTAGACTGAGTAGGGTTTTTACAGTGGATGAGAAAATACAACACCTTAATAAGACTTACTGGATGTGGCTAAAATGGAGGAAAGAGGCTAGAACCTGTGAGGTATTGAGCCACCCAGTGAGCAGAGTTTGTTCTGCAATCAGAGGAGGCTTGGGAGCCAGGGAAGGCAGAGGGGAGAGACATAAAGGCAACTAAGTGATAAGGTTATGTAAAGAAAAATAGAAGGGAAAAACATTGCCTAATCCAAAAAGAACACGCTTGAATCTTGATCCCACGTAATACGCTCCCTGGTCCCTAAGGAGAATTCCCTACCTTCCCATGCTATGTGATCGCAGGCAAGACAAATCCCAGAGCCTGGGTCAGAACAACTCAGAAAATCCTCTGTATGGATTTGCTGTGTTCCTTAGCTGAAGGGCCAGCTCAGTGCCCCCGGGGCTTTGTGCAGCTAAGTTGCTGACAGGCTCTTCAAGAAAATGCAGGAAAGTTCTACTTCTGTTACAAAAGGGCTCTCTCTTCCAAGTGCAGGCCTCAGAGTAGCTGGAGGAGAGGAATGGCGGCAGTTCGGGTTAGGAGTCGGGGGTTTGAGTGGCAAAGACCTTAAACCGATGCTGCCCTGGAAAGGGACAGAGAGCCCATGAAGTGCCAAAGACCCACCCCGCTCTTGGCTAATCTCACAGAAAAGCGGTCCAGACAGTTTGACTAGGGGAGGAGAGGAAGGGCCAAAACTAAGGCAGTTCTCTGGGGGTGGCAGCTGCATCAAGAGACACGTTCTACTCAACAGGAAGAGAAGAGGGGTATCACAAACCAATCCCATTAAGGGGTATCACAAACCAATCCCATTAGTGCCGGGACTTACTCGGAGAGGATGAACTTCTCAGATCCAGACTCTACCCCGGGTATTCTTCATTCTTTCTCTCCCTGCTCCTACCATGTCTTCACCTCATTTCCAGCAAGGAAATCTGAGGTCCTAGGGGGTTGCGGAGATGCTCAGAGCCTGTCTCCTGCTGCCCTTACCCCCAGTTCTTTCTATATTCAGAAATAATGCAATTCAAAATCCAGCTCCATGTACTTTCTTTTAGTTTCCTCTCTGAAGTAATGGTTAGATATTGTGGCTTCTCAGGACCTTCCCTAGTCCCTAGCTAAGCTTGTTAGTATAACCATGTCAGTTTCCAAGACACCGTGTGACTTAGTGATCTTAAATATCGCCTTAGATGTAACAGCTATAAAGAGCTAGTACAGAAACGCCATGGAACCTTAGAAACCATTCTCTCCAATCTGGGTACCTTTGGGAAAGCCACAGCTTTACAGCATGGAACTTGAGCCACTGCACGCTTGGCCCAGCCCACCCCTTCTCTAGTGAGAGGCAAAGCAAGGTTTTTTTTTATCTTAGCTTGACATCATCTTTTCCCATGGATGTGAGCAAGTGCGTTTGACACTCTAAGGACCTAGATATTTGTCAGCTTGACCTGAGTTTGCCTTGGTATGACTTAGCTACGCATGCTTTGGAAAAGAGTGAGGAAGCCAACAATGAGAGTCGGAGGGAGAGTTTGCCTAGTGTGTTCTGCTGCTGGCTCCTATGCCAGCGGTGTTCTGGGGTTCTTCTTCCGCCCCGTGCTTCCGCCTCTTACTTTCACCAGAGCAGAAAACAAACAAACAAAAAAATTGGCCATATTTATTTCACATACAAATCCCATTCTAAGGAATGATTCTAGATCATGTTATTGGAAGACTAACGATAGAACAGAAATACCAAGCAGGCAAGGAAAGGGGATCATAAATGCAATTATGAGATAGGCTCCCGAAGGCCACTTTGTACATTTCCCTGCCCTTACCTGACCTGGGGTGCGGAAGAGAGGAAGGAAAGGAGGTGTGTGGAAAGGGACTATAACGCTGTAAATGACAACTTTTCAAACAGAATCTAATTTTCTGGAAATCTTATTAGACTTTAAAGGAAGGATTTATGCTTGCATGAATTGTGCAGAAAGGAATTTTAATAACAGAGAGGCAGTGTGAGACAATGCCGACCGAGGTCATAACTCAGGGATGGAAGGGCTTTCCAGGAGGGATTAGCATAGGCTGCAAACTCTGCTAGTCAAAAGAAAGCTCTTCTCTGCCCCGGAGCTCTCTGGTGAATACACATACAGGCATTTCCTCACACAGTTAATAAATAAGCCACGGCTCGCCTCCCATTGATAGAAGCAGAGCTGGGAACTGCTATGGAGCTGCACTGGGCTTGGGATTCCACTGTAGTTGCGGGGAATGGAGATGCCCAGCTTCATCCTCGGCGCTGGGAACATTGGCGCTGGACCATTCGTTGTTGGGGTTTTCCAAGGGACTGCAAGGTGTCGAGCAGGATCTCGAGCACACCAGCACCCAATTCTCAGTCTTGTAACGTCTATCAAAACAGACTTGCCCAAAGTGCCTTCGGGGCAATCCTTTCTGCATTCGTGTTGAAAGTCATTAATGTAGTGGAGTGATGTCTTTCCTCTCCAATGCTGTGTAACAATGCAGTGAGTGACCCTTTGCGGGAGGGACACAAAGTGACAATGTCACCCGTGACAATGCATAAGGAGAGCAGGCTAGCAGGAATGCTGAAGTGCTGGCCACCGTTCCTGCCCTGAATTTGTGATCTCAGCCTAGGCAGGGGTGGGAAACCCCGTTGCAGTAGCCAGTCCCACACCCATTCGAGCACCTGGATTTCCAATGAACAGCCCTTCATCAAGTGCTGAGTGGGTCAGATCCCGCTGAGACTGAGAAAATATGAATTTTGGATTCAAAACATTGAAACAGCTCTTTGGCAACCGGCAGTGGCAGAGCTGGGAATGATGACATTGCCTCCCCAGAAGAACCCCTCTTCTTCTCACAGGGAAGAGATCTGTGTGATGAGGTGAAGGCTTGGGAGGAACCACCATCTACACAGTACTCTCCAAATATATGACATTTCCCCTAAGAGCTCGAAACAGAGGCATAGAACACCAAAACAAACAAATTCTCTATAGACATAGTGATGCTCTACATTTAAAACAAATGCTTTTGTGGTTGTTAACATCTGAATGCTGTTGTATGAGGCAACCCTGTGGTTGCCATGGAGACAAGTTTTTTAGCAGTGCCTGCATCATGAAACTGCACGGAACTGCTCATCTTTAGCTGGAAGGTCAGATCTTGAGGGAAAAGAGTCATGCACAGACCAGGAAATACCCCCAAGGAGAACGCAGCTGTTACACTAAAGAAGATTCCAAGGTTTTTGCACCACCAGTCTTAACAGATCTCTTTGTGCCTAAGGATAAGGTGGTGGGAATGCCATTGTGTGGAGCAAAGGAGATATGGAGACAGAGTAAAATAGAATACGCCTGAAAACAGGCTTGAGAGTCTCCCCCATTGCTGCTGAGAGTTAAGACGAGTGTCTGCTTCGAGCAATTCCTTTGAAGTAGAATATGGTCCCCAAGCCCTGCCATGCATTCTGGGATCACAAAAGCAAAAACATTTCTGTGGCCACAAATAGATTAGAAAATATTTTTGTGGGTAATATTTGGCTGCATTCATAGAATCTGAATTCTTCTGCAGTAAGTTTTGAAAAGAGCCAGACCATGGTACAAAACCCATAAATATCATGCAAAACATGCCAGGATCGTTTTCCTTGGAGCAAAATGTCAGGTGGTCCCAGTCATGTGCCTACACAAGGCAAGATGGAGCTGGGGTTCTGCTCCTTGGCTTCCTAAGGACAAACTCATGTCCAGGAGAGCCCAGGGCCATCGCTGACAAGTGATTCCTCATGATTGATATGCCTGTTTCCAATAAGCCAAGTTTATAGTTTGTTGGTGCGTTGACTGCAAAGTTATAAAAGCTGATCTCATAAAAGAGAAACACAGTGCTTGACACATCACATTGTATCTGTGCCACTCTGGCGGCAGAACTGGCCCTCGTTGAGAGCAAAGGAGGGAACATAAAAGAGTAATGGGACTTTAATTACAATGGGGATTCTTCCACCCCACGGGCCTCTGGAGGGATGGGACAATTGTGTGACTTCTGGCTTCCAGGCAAATCATTTTCCCATCCCACAGTGGATGTACATGTGGCAAAGGGTTCTAAAGGAAGTGGTGTGGGGTGGAATGGCTTTGGCTCCCTTAATAACCACTGTGAAAACTGATAAAAGCATTGGAAGAAATGATAACCGAGGGAAATAAATAGGCATTAAACTAATATTTGTTAAGCTTTCGAGGCTTTGGCTAAGTCGTAGATTTTGTTTGAAAATATGACAGTGTCAGTTTTTACCTTATGATGTCTAGTTGCTAAAACGAAAAGAGACAGAACAGTTTGTTGTAATGATCTGGTGCATGAAGCCTACTCTATTTTGGTGCCTTGAAGAAGTATGCTTCCATCCTTGTCATGCCTTCTCTTTCCAAGCCAATGTGTTTGGTCATGGATGCAAGGGAGAGAATCTCCCATCACCCAATAAAGCAATAGAGCCACCCAAACCCAGTGTAGGAACAGAAACATTCAGAACTCAGAGTGAAAGAGAATTGCTTTAATGGCCCTGAGGTGGAAAGATGACCAGATCCGAGGTATTCCAAAGACCTGTCTTTTCTGCTTCTCTCTATCTAGCTGTTCCTTCTTCCCTGTCTACTAAGTGCTGTCTCCACCCTTGGCTCCCATATGACCAGTTTGAACATTGCTGTGCACATCCCATGTCATTGTGACTGAGCCTCAGTGTGCTGTCTGCCTTCACCTCTGTTACAAAGCCTCCTGATGCTCTAATATCCACTTACCTCTCTCTTAGCTCGTCTTCTCAGGAGTGGACCTTCTGCAGGAGGTGGCAGCTATTGGTTGGCTACTGTAGACTCTCTGCCTATCACTCTGTTGAGTCAGGGGTGAGGATGCTGTAAAACTGGGAAGAAAGTTGTCACAGTAGGAAAGGCTCTTTCAGAATTGGCCATGCCCACATGAGCCCAGGTCAACCTCTGGATGGTGAAGACAGTATTCCATGCCGTCTACAACTCTATTCCAACATATGGTTTGAAGATGTTAAAGTCACCTCTCTAGTTAGGAGCTATTGGGATGTTGTAGAACTTTTAGGAGTCAGGCCCTAGAGGGAGGCAGCTGCATCTATGGAAGAAGGGAATGCTCTTTTAGGAGATGTTGGGACTTTAGACTCTTCCTTCTCCCTCTGCTTCCTGAAGCCATAAGGTGAGTAACTTTGCTCCACCATTCCCTTTGATCATGATGGTCTGCTAGGCTATAGCCCCAAAACAACAAAGTCAACAGACCATTGACCAAAACTTGTATAACCACGAGTCAAAAGAAACCCTTTCTCAGATTAGATTGATTACCTCAGGTATTCTGTCACAGGGTAGACTATCACTTCTCTGGGGTTCCTGGCTAAAAGGAGAGTGAAGCTGGTACTTCTGGGCCCTTGCCTCTCTTCTTTTTGTATGTTGGAAATGGCAACCCAAGTGTCTTTCAAGGCTCTCAGTACTGCATCCAATCTATTGTAGGTTGAGGCCACATCCAGAGTCCTCTCTGTTCTCCTCCTCCCCTGAATAGCATTTTGTTCTTTATCCACAGATTAAGAAGCTAATTAGTAGTCAAATACTCTACTAACACCACATAAAGACAGATGGCTAGACTCCCAGGCTCTTCACCCTGTAGAACAGAGAAGTTTAAAGGAGATTGGCTTAAATTAATGACCTTTGGCGTCACTGGAACAAAGCTAAAGCTCTGGATACCTCCTCTGTTGATTATTGCTCAAATATTCTGGGATAATTATCATGACTCCCCGAGTCTCATTTCTTTACCTATATATGACAGAAATAATAGTATCCATGTCTCAGAACTGGAGTGCCACATAAGCATGCATTACCAATAAAGAACAGCTCAATTCAGGCCCCTTGCTTCTCCCTATTACTACATTAATTTCCACTTCCATTATGATGGTTCTGAATATGAGGGCTTACCTGAAGGCTGCACAAATACCAGGGATATCTGCTAAAAGCCCGTTATAAATTCAGCTAAATTTAGGACTGCTTGGAAATACCTCCATCCCCCGTGAGCTTTCTTTTGCAGTGGCTTTTGAGTTCCATGTCCGTATATGGTAGCCCTTTGTCCAGCTGTAAATTATGACTACAGCATACAACTGTACCTCTGCATTGGGCCTTGTTATGAGCTGTGGACCAGCACTAGGTTGCATAGATAATCAAGGGAAGTAGAAAAATGTAGCATGAATAATAAAAACCCAGAGATAGATATGGGGGTTCAAGCTGAAGATCAGAAAAGCAGAACAGTCAGGCCACTAGAAAAGTCTTACCTCTACCAAGGCTGGACGACTGCAGACTGAGACCTGAGACTCCTATAGTTCCCTTTAGTGCTGGGATTAAAGGCATGTGACTTCCTAGTACTGGGATTAAAGGTGTGAGCCATCACCACCTGGATCTGTTTCCGCATTGATTTTGTGTAATCCAGGGTGGCCTTGAACTCATAGAAATCCATCTGCCTTTGTCTCCCAAATTCTGGGATTAAAAGTGTGTGACACAACTACCTGGCCCCTAGTGACTTAGTTTTACCTTCTGATCACCAGGTAAACTTTATTTATTAAACCATAAATAAAATATCACTAGTGAAAAAGAATGATTCTGGAGAGCTAGGGCACAATCTTGATTTCACCTTCTAGATAGCTTTCTGATCTGTCCCTTGTCATAACTCTTTCCCTTGCCAAAGCCTTTATCATTTATCCTAGACAACAGCTTGACTTGCATTTCCCCCTGCAACACCTATGAAAAGCAGAACTGAACAAGGTCTGTGCTTCTTATTGAGGGAGAAATAGTTCTAGGAACCAGGAAGGGACAAGCAGACTAAAATAAAGGCTAATGCACGGCATACAAATGTGACGACTTCTTTGAGAGTCTTTGGTTATTGGAACCCATCCAGGACTTTCTGAAGAATGTGTAGATTTCCCAATGCCACAAACTGTTCATGGTCCATCAACACCCATGAGGGTTGCTCCTAGAGTCAGACTCCCATCTCCTGCCCCAGAACACTTCCAGATTCTTCCTGCATGGGGCCAGCAGAGGCTCCTTCACTGTGATTGGATTACAAGTAAAATATATTCAAAATTATAGATGTGGGATTAGGTGGCATGAGACCAACACGGAAGGGGCCTGCATCACTACTCCTGAACTCAAAGACGAGGGCAAACAGTTGCCAGCCGAGCCCTCGTTCAGCCTGCTGTGGATGCCCCTCTGCCATCACCAGCATCTTGCTCTTCTCTGTGCAGAGCTACAGAAATTGTTTCTTGATTGATTATACACTTGACATCTTCAGGATTCAGATCAGTCCTAGATAAAGACAGCAATCCCATGTGGTCCAGAAAACTCTGCACAGCTTTTGCCCAGTGTTGCCTTCCTCATCTAACTCCCTTCTCCCACCAATTTCGCATCTTGACCAAAGATATGATGCCGTGCTGGTCACAGCACATTTACTTCCTGTTTGCTCCGGAAGCCGCCCAGTTCAGCATCCCTTCAGAGGAGCCCTTCAGCTTTGTTTCTAGAATAGGCTATGATTTCCCAGGCCACGTTAGGACTGTGAAATGTTTTCTGGTCATTTCAATAATTTTATTTTAAAATTTTTTCCAAAAATTGTATTTTGATCATATTCTTTTCCTTTCCCTCAACTCCTGCAAGATCTTCCCCACTTCTGTATTCACCTAACTTTATGTTCTTTCTCTCTCTTTCTCAAAAAAAAAGAAAACAGGAAAAAACCCATAAGAAATCAAAACAGATAAATTAAAAGGAAAGAAAATAGTAAAACAAAAGTACCAAATCAAACCCAAACAAAAAGTATGCCCCCAACTCACCTATACGCAAAACGAAACCATGGCATCTGCTATGTGTTGGCCAACTGCTCCTGAGCATGGATGGGGCCTACCCTGCAGTTGGTTGATATAGTCATTCCAACAGGTTCAATTACAAATAGTTTCTTGGTTAGGAGTTGGACTTTGCACCCACTTCCCCTTCTCAGTGCTGAGATTCTGTCTGGCTGGAACTCGGGCAGCTCTTGTGCCTGCTGCCACTTTTTCTGTGAATTCGTATGTATATCAGTACTACCGGCTCTTGAAGGCATGTTTCCGTGGAGTCATGGTTCTTACAACAGAATTGTGATCTTTATCCAAGATAATTGCCTTTCCAAGAGCCGTGCCTTTTATACACAAGGAGCTCATGTAGGTATTTGCATGGAGTAAGGAGAGGCGGTCAGTAGCTAAAGGCTGCCTCTGGAGTCTTGAACCAAGTGAACATACTAGACCACTACTGATGAATCAAATGAAGAAGACAGATGCAAAATTCTGAAGTAATCAAGTGAGCTTTCGGGCTACTGCATATAGAAAACCTTCTGCAGAGCCCCAGAGTCCATTTCCAGGATCTTCCCCTTCTTATTCTCCCCACTATCTCTCCTCTCCCCCCCTTCTTTTTTCCTTCCTGTGTTCTTCTCTGCTACACTGGCTTCCCACTTGCTGTGCAGCGTGCCTTATTCTCTTCCTTGGATAAGAATAGCTGGGGGAGCCTGCCCCCTTGCCTCTTTGCATGTGTGTGCTCCTCACTCACCATTTGCCCCCTGCCACCACCTCTTCAGGGCTTGAGGAGATGAGAGCACATGGGACCTGTTGGCCAGTCATATAGGGCACCTTACAGGAGACTCTAAGAGAAGAAGAGGCAGGCAGATGCTCCCTTCCTCCTACCCACCCTTTTTTTTTGTTCTACACCCTTCTCCCAGCTCCCTCTTTAAGCTCTTCCCTGATCCATCTCTCCAAGACTCACATACCTTCCATGAATATGTTAGCTTTCCAATATTATGACGAAATACCTGAGATTATCAATTTAAATATCAAATTAATAAGAAAGAGGCTAGAGACATGGCTCAATGGCTAAGAGCACTTGCTGTTCTTACAGAGAAACCATGTCGACTCCCAGCACCCACATGGTGGCCTACACCATCCAAAACTCTAGTTCCAAGGGATCAGATGCTTTCTTCCAACTTCCATCAGTGGGTACCAGGCAAACACAAGGTATACATACATACACGCAGACAAAACACCTATACACATAAAATAATAAATCTAAAAAAATTAATAAGAAAGGTTCATTTTGACTCACAATTTCAGAGGTTCCACGGTCACGTGGCCCTGTCACTTTGAGCCTGCGGTGGTAGAAACACTTCATGACTGAAGCACCTGGCAGAGGAGCTGTGTTCATCTCATGACAACCAGCAGGGGAAGAGGAAAGGGCTGGGGTTTGAATATTCCCTCTAAAGGTGTGCATCAGTGATCTCGTTTTCTCTTTCTAGGCCACGTCTCTCCAAGCTTCTGCCGCCTTCTAATGCCACCAAGCTGAGGTCCCAGCTTTTAACACATGGGCCTTTGAGAACATTCCAGATCTGAACTATAATAATGAATTTCCTATTTCTTTAGGTTCCTCCACCCTAAACCCTTGCAGCCACTGGAAAGACTTGAAAGAAAACAAAGGAGAGCTCAGCTGCGGCCAAACATTCTTTCCCCTTCCTGGTCAGTCCCTTTCTCAGGGGCTTTTGGAGTAGGTCAGGACCAGCTGCCACATTCCCATTCTTAAGAGAAGAAATGTCCAGCACAGCTTTCTCTGAGGCCCTGGCAGGAAGGTAGCACCAGATACCTCCCAGCTGCACATCAGAAGCCAGAGCCGAATGCCTATCTTCTTGTTAGGTCCAGGATGAGCGCAGCCTTCCCCGCCTCTCCGCTGACCTGCGGACAGCTGCTGCCCACCAAGAGTATGTGACTAGTGGAGCCTCTCCCAGGGAAACCAGCCTCAGCTGGAGCCTCAGGGAGAAAAGGCACTCATGGCTGCAGCTTAAAGATCTTTGGCAGCAACAGAACACAAAGGTCTTTTAAAGGAAGTCATCCCCTGTTCATCAGGAGAGCAGGGCCGGTGGTTAAGATTTTATTATCAGTTATCTCCGTGGTGGGGTGGAGGAAGGGGTTTTCCATGTGTGAGATAGGCTCGATTCTGAGGCTGGCAGGGTTTATAGAGCACCACTTGCCAGAGTTCCTTTTCCTTCTTGCTCTAGAGGGGATAAATAAAAAACGAAACTGCCCACTTATAGATCAAATCCCTGTCCCACTGTTCAGCAACACATGGCCCTAGGGCAGGAAGCTGCTGAGCCAGGCCTCATTACGAGAGAGTGCAGTGGGAACCAACCAGCCCTGGCAGCTCCACCCCACCCCCTCCCATGGAAAAGATTCCAGTCTGTGCAGCTGGAACAACCCAGAGCACTTGTTGGGATCATCCCCAAATCCAGTGGTGCTCCCCAAGTGAAACTCCCACCACTGTTTCTTCTTAACCAGCTTTCTTTAGAACTGGGGGGTCCCAAAGGCATGTCGGGGAGATGTATAAACGAAGCCTGTGAATTGTGATCTTGGGTAAGATGGGGAAGGAGGAAGAAGAGAAGGGGAGGAGCAGGGGCAGTGATGGCAAGGTACTAGAGCAGGGAGTGGGTAGACAGGACACTGGGTACAGTTCTGGGTAGAACTTCAAGGTGGGATCCAGTATGTGGGTTTGGATGGCATCTATGATGTGAGCCAGAGAAGTCATGCATTTGTCATGCCTTATAATCTGTAAAAATGCCCATTTCTGCACTTACCTCAAACTAGTCTGCCTGTGTTCCTTCCTTCCTTCCTTCCTTCCTTCCTTCCTTCCTTCCTTCCTTCCTTCCTTCCTTCCTTCCTTCCTTCTTACCTTCTTTCCTCCCTCCCTCTGTCTCTCCCTCCGTCCCTCCCTCCATCCCTCCCTCCCTCTCTCCCTCCCTCCCTTCCTCCCTCTCTCCCTTCCTCCCTTCCTTCCTTCTTTCCTTCACTGGGAAATCTTTGCTAGTATTTGCTGCTTGACAGGTAGAGGAGACAAGGCAGTATGTAGACAGAGGCCTGTTTCATGGCCTTTCTTCTGGAACTCTGGGTCTGACATTAGCCCCCCTGCCTCTCTGAGCGCCATTGAGTTATTCTCCAAATGAAACCAGACTCTTCCCGCACAGACTGAGGGAGGTTAGGCCCAGGCTGGCTGTTAGCTATCTCCACAACTACAGTGGGGGTCATAGGAAGGCAAAGGGATGGTGCGTGCAGACTGTGGCCTTGACAGAAATCGTCCCTAAATGGGAAGATTTCATAGCCTGTGGCTTATGAAATTAGGTTGCTTGAAAAACCACTGTATTTGCCTAGAGAAAAGCAGGCCAGAGGGGGACAGGGCATGTGAGAGCCATCTTCAAAGACCTGAAAGAGGGCAGAGGGGAGAAGGAGAAATGGATTTCTTGTGGTTCCAGAGGACATATTTGCAGTGGTAGCCGGAAGGCCTGGAGAAATTAGTTTGAGCTTGATATAAAGAAAAGTCACAAAATACAGAGCCATCCAGAGGCGCGACTCTGTGGGGATGATGATTCAAACTCAGAAAAAAGCAGACCCTACCTCATCTCCATGTCCCTCTTGATTTTAAGAATTCAAGATTCTGTGAAACACGAAACAGCTTGTCTTTCAAATCCACAGCCACCTGTCTATAGTGTGGGGGCTCCTTTTCCATATATGTTTTCTGTAGAATGGGAGGGGGCGAGTTCCCAAGGCGCTTCCCTTCTGCGCTGTCTCTGTAAAACCCACCCAGAACACACAGGTCCTTCAGTTTTCCATACGAGGGATCCTAGCCAACAAGGCCACGCTCCTTAGATACAGGTACTTCTGAGACCCTACAATAGCCTTAAGTGTCCCAGCTCCCCCTCCTTCGTTCATCTTTCTGAGGTTGTAATTAATTCTTGCTTCCCTTTCTCAGTTGACGGAGGAAGCAATCCAACCACAGCAAATGCATTGCCGTCATTTAATTGCCTTGCCATGACTTTGTGCCTGGGAACGGCACACAGATCAGAGGGGCAGCTAAAATTACTCAGGTCACATGGGCTCCCTTTTAAGGCAGTCAGTCACTGCCTGTGGTGAGAGTCCTGACAACTGTGTGCCCGACACACTGGAGATCCTGCCCCCTGCTAGCTTTTGGGGAAGACAGCTCAAATTGCTTGTGGCCAGCGTAGACCACAGCCTCGCGGGTATGACGTAGGTCTTGGGTGCACCATCGCCCATGGATTTGATCTTTGACCATCCTGGGAAACTGAAGGGATGGGAAGCAAGAGAAGAAAGCCTCTCCCCTGGGGCCAGCCCTTTGGTTTGGTAAGGTGCTTGTCTCTCCGTCTGTGACCAGAAAGGGTCAGCAGCTCCTCACACCACACACTACAGCTACGCATGGCTGCCACCTCCTGGACTCTGTTATCAGAGGGCACAGGAACACCCTCCATGACCCACTTCGGATTTTGAGCCTTGGCTGGAGTTAGCAGGGATGGGGAACTGCGAGGGAGGTGGATGGAGAAAGAGACTTGAGGTTGCTGTTCTCTACTTAGAAAGCACAAAGCTGAGGTGGTTGGAGGTCTGGGTGACATCAGGGTTCATACCAGTGCAGCCTTAGCATTGAGGGCTAGCTTCCCTCTGACAGGTTTACATAGCCACGCTCAACTTCAGAAAGGCCACGTCCTTCTCCTGCATCTCAGACCCCAAATGACTAACACCATTTCCTTTCCCCATGTGACATTTTATCTCTATTAGGGCTTTGTTGTTGTTACAGGCTACTGAGGCAAACTACTCCAGGCAGCTGGGCCTCATCCCCTCACATATGGGTCCTATATCATATAGACACCCACCATGACAACGAAGAGCCCCTCGGAGACATGGGTCCTTTCCCGGCAGTCTTGGGGACTCAGCGGGTGAAAGGCAGCAGTGAAACTGGCAGGTCATCTTCTCCAACCAACTTCTGTCTCCAAAATGTAATGTGTTAATGGGTCCCTGAGGAAAGAAATCCAGCTGTTGGCCAACATCCTGTGATGGTATCTAATAGTCCTTGCTGGCAGACTCAAACAGCTCCAAAGGGAATTCTACCCTGCTGGGCCCCTTTTGTTTGTCTTCATCACCCTGACACCAAAGCTCTTAACAGCCCTGTTTGATGGAGCTTGGAGCCTCAGTACTCACTCTCTTGATGCAATCCCGGTTGATTTTTGCGCATTCATGACACACGGTCAAAGCCTTTGAGACCCTTGAGTGATCAGGTTCTAGACCAAGCATCAGGCACCACCCCCACAAACCTAATATTAAGGTTACTCAGGACATTTCTAAAGTGCCAAGTGACCTACTTACAAGTGGGCAGTGGAAGCCAAGAGTGACCTGGCCAGCAGGGCTGGGCCGAGAGAGCTCCAGTGGTCCAGTGTGTCCTGTAGCTGTTCTCTTTGACCTGGTCCACACTTGGCTGGGGCCCGGAGGCCAGGCAGTTGGCCCAGCTCAGCCGTGGCCTCTGGCCCCAGCACAGGATCTTGGTCATGATGCTTGGCAAGATGCTGCTTCATCCTGTTGTTTCAGGAAGGTGGTCAGAGGAGGAAGGAACTCCAGCATCATGGACCAAGGATGGAGTCCAGCCTCTGCTCTGGGAGGTAGCCTTGCTTAGTCAGACAAGGTAGTTACTCTCTTTGTGCCTCTGTGTGACTTTTACAAACTCAGAAGAATAAGATTAGCTCCCAGGGCTCAAGATAAGTAGGTGCTGCTGTCTGACACATTTAAAGTTGGGGACCTGGGACGTTTGTCCAATGACTTCAGATGGAATTGTATTGCAAGGTACTTAAGTGCTGAGTCTGGAATGTGCGGAGGTTTGTTCTGCAAGTGATTGCTTCTAGATCCCGTCAAGTTGACAATCAGCATTGACCGTCACGGTCAAAGGAAACAGCCCCTGCCTTGAAAAGTCTGTCAGCCTGGAGGGAGGGAGCACAGACACACACTGTGGCATTGTTCCTCACACAAGCTGACAGCTTCAGGGCTGAAAGCTGCTGTTCTTTGCAATGGATGGTGCAGTCAGTGCAATGCTGGGATACACAGCTCCATGCTGTGTCCCGCTCCTCTTGTGACCTAAGGCCAGTGTGCATCCTACGGTTTGCCAGAGTCGGGCGAGCTGCACAAAGACTGACCAAAACGCTGCCCATTTATCTCCTCTGAAATTTGTGTTTAACCTTTGTCCTTGCTGGCTCTCTGCCCTGGCCACCTGGGAAAGCTAGCCATAGATAACAGGAACTCAGAGGCTAGGTCACAGCTAAGGTGTCCAGGGAAAGGCCTCAAAGTGGCCATCCTGGGCATCAGCTGGAGGGAGAGGGAGGATAGGAACGGCATAAAAGCCTGACCGAAGCTTGGATTCAAAGCATCCGCCCACACGAGGCAGGACAAATAGGCCCACTGGCCTCCGTCAGATCATCTTCGCTGAACCCAGCTATGGCCAAGCAGGTGCTCTCCTCACAGATCTTCTGTCCAGCCCTTTGGCTTCTCCCAGCTGCCTGTGGCATCTGCACAGGAGGCTCACTGGCCCAGCTGTTAGGAATCATTTTGAAAATGAAAACAATGAAGCTGGGCAAGAAGCCCACCAGCAGATCCTGACCTCGCTCCGGCACCTTCGGCCCATTGTTCTTCCTCCCGTTCTTAGTCACCTTTCTGTGTCTGTCCGATGGACTTTCCAGATGTTGTCTGCCTGGGGACATAGCAACAACACAGCAGTTCTAAAGCAGTGGCTCAGCTGGGTGTCCAAAGGGTCTCCCTCGGGGAGGCCATGTCCTCTCCAACCCGAGTTCCCGACACTTGTGCAGCACTGCCCAACAGCGAGCTTCCTGGATGTCCTTTTGGTTCTCTTTGCAACCATGCTCTCAGTGCTGGGGTGACAGGTATGGAAACTGAGGTACAGCTCATCCGCCCCAGGGAGCCCACACTGTGCTGCAGTCCTAGGTGTTTAATACTCCATCTAAAGCAATGTCTCGGCCAGTATGGGACCCTTGCAGGTAGGTGTGGCTGAAAGATCAGCTTACCTGGAGGGCTTGGGGCTCTGGATTCCAGATGGGGTACCCAGGAGCCAGGAGATGGAATGACAGATGGTAACTTCCCTGGTTCCTTCTCTTTCTGGACAGTGTCTGTGCCCTCTACCCCACACCAGCTCTGACTTCTTCACACCATGTCCTTGGTACCTACAGCTGTGCCCCACAAATTCTTGCCTGACCTCCAACCCTGTCCATCCACTTTCTGTCTGCATGCCTTAGCTGGTGTTTCTAGGCTCTCCCAAGCCCTTCTTTTCCAGTTCTAGCAGGATCCCTCAAGCTGAGAGTGAGCGCAGTTTAGTCCCAAGTTGGCTGGCTTCCAGCGCTCCCCCCCTCCCCGCCCATTCCCCAGGCCTCTCTCCAGGACTGCCTTCCTTCGACACTTGACTGCTCTGTCTCCTCCTCTATCCTGTTCTCTTCAGGTGCTCATATCTCTTCACCCCAGTTCTTGCCTCAAGTATCAGTCTCCAGTTACTCCCTGAACCTCCCTGAACCCCATAACTGATTGCAGGAACAGAACAAGTGAAGAAGTCTGTCTGGGAAAAGGGCAATAACAGTAGGGACATTCAGGGCCACAGAAAATGCCTGGAAGACCCAGCTCTCAGCCTGGCTTCAGAGTTCATCCTTGTTTCTGGAGCACTGGAGAAGAAACACAAAAGCCAAGTTAGGTTTCCAGTGAAGGCCCGGGGAGTGTGAAGACTGAAGGCAGGGGAACAGGGTACCGAAAAATGTATCACATGGTCTCTCTGAAAAGCACAGAACTTCATCCTAAAATATAATTTTAAAAAAAGATGAAAATATTAACTATCCTGATTTGATCATTACATATTATATATGTGTGTTCACAGTGCAGCCCATAAATGTGCACAATTAAAATACTACTTGGTAAATAAGAAACAGAAAAGAAAAAAAAACATCCCAGAGCAAAATTCTTCCCAGCATATCACCTTACCAAGCAGAGGTTTCACCCTCTTGGAGAAGGGGGCTGGCCTGGCTGGCCCGCCCACCTTCACAGCTGCACGGGTGTGGCTGGGCTTGAGAAGGCTGGGCTGCAGAGCAGATGATTTCAATTTAAAACACCATTTGGGGAGAATACTGTTCCCCTTGCTCATTTTTCTTAGTCCTTCCCACCCCCGAAACGTGACTAGTCCAGAGGTGGATGAGCACGGCCTGTTTCCATAGCAACTCCACTGTGAGAGAGAAAACTCAGAACACAGAGAAGGTTTGGATTTTATCTGGGAGATGCACTCGAGTGGATAAAGAAATGGAAACCTAGCTGACACTGAGCCGGGCTCTCAGTTGGCCAGATGCCTTGAGCAGTCTGCCATTCACTCCGGGGTAGCACAGACTGAGGGGCTGGACTAGATGTCTATGCCCAGGGAAACACACCTGCCACTTGCCTGCTTTCCATTAACTAGCCCCATCTCTCCAGGCTCTGGGCCGGCTGGCCTGTATTTGTTTTCATGGCTGATGTAACCCAACCAGACTGATACGTCTGGATCTGGTTCTTTTTTTTTTTGTGTGTGTGTGTGTGTGTGTGTGTGTGTGTGTGTAATGTTTCATGTTCATGTTCCATAGTTTGTGTACATTTATTTCCCATCCGATGTTTCCATGGTCGGTATTTCATCTGCCAAGACCAATGGCCACAAGCTCAAGCATCCAATCAGTTGATAAAAAGCCTAGCTTGGCCTTTACTTTGTTCAGAAAGTGTGACTCTAAGGGGAGGAGATCTGGGAGAAAGAATGGGGATTTCCGTTCGACCTCTGCTTTCTTTTCCAGTTGTGAAAGTTGAGTTTCTAAGGAGAAATGCCTGGCTAGATTTGGTGTCCCAGACCGTGCCCTAATTGGAATGTCCGGGAAATGAGTTTTTATGGAGCAAGGTACTTCTAGAAGCTGACTGGAACATGACTAAGCCTGACTCTGAGGAGTTTGTGGGACAGCGTTATCCTTGCTCTTCCTTGCCGGTTTCCTTGGAGATTCATTTACCAGCACCATTCTGTGGCTGACAAGAACTAAGGGCAATGGGCTGGGAGAAATCCCCAACTGTGATTTCCTGCAAGGTTTCTGCCCTTTGCTCTGAACTCCAGCGAGCCCTTTTCAAGTTCATTAGAGCCATATGTTTCTGTTCTGACTCATTTACACAACTCATCAGAGGGTTCTATTTTTTTTAAAAATGAGTGATTTATCTCTGAAAAGGCATATGGAGTTTTGTTGATAAGTGTTACCTTTCTCCCTGAGAAACAAGCTAGCACATCTCAGCAAGGCCTGTGACAGGACGGCAGTGGGAAGACCACGTGACTTAATGGTAGAGTTTTGTTTGCTTTACTAGAGGAAATGCAATATTTCTGCAGGACTGCGTGATCTATGTGTGTGTGGGGGAAGATAACTGATCTGAACTTGGGATGGGAGCACACCTCTTCTGGGCTAGAAACCCAGGAAGAATTATCTCTGAGAAGCAAAGGTGTCTTGGGCAAGCTATTTAATCTCCTCATTCCTCCAGCACTTCCCCCTGGAACATGGAAATGCTAGTGTTCTCTACCTGACAGGCCTGTTGTAGTGAGAATGTGTCTGACACTACAGGCTTAGCTGATGTTCCTCCACCCAGGTCTAATCCCATGCATTTCTCTGTCTTTTCTTTTCTGGGCCGTCTTTCAGCTCACTGAAACCTAAATAATCCTTCATTTCTCAGCTAGAACTTGACCCCTTAGGAGACCATCCCTAATCGCTGACCTTGACCCTCCACAAACAGCCATTGCTCTCTTCCACAAACAGCCATTGCTCTCTTCCACGTGTATCATCTTCGTGTTTCTTATCTCAGATTCCTTCTTGATTGGTTACTTGTCACCCTGCTTCTTCCTCACACAACTGAGATCTCTTGGATGCCAGGAAACCTGTGTTCACATGAATATACTAAAGCCCTGGACAGATGGGTAGTGTTTCTGTGTACTGATTCAACAGAGGAAAGACAGCAAAGGAAACCAATTGTGGCCCATTCTTTCTGGATTCAGAAGGAAACCAAGGACGTCCACTGTATGAGCCTGAGCTGACCCCGATGAACAGGAAAACTCTCTTTGCTCTAAGTACTTAGCTAATATGCATCGGAGAACATTTTCCAAAATCACCAGCCAGCACTCTTCTTCATTTGTATCAGCTCCTTTAGTCACGTTCAAACCTTTGGGATCAAGGAAGGTCACTGAAAGAATAGAGCCAGATTTAATGATGTCAATATTACTCTTAGAATTCATGAGGCATAACAGAAAAAGGGAAAGTTCTTCCCCTCTTTATAAAAGATTTTGTTATTACAATCCTCTTCCTTCTTCTTTCAGACCATAGCCTATAAGAATAGATATAGATATAGAAAATAAAATATAAATTCAGAGAGATGCAGCTCCCAGAGTCATCCATTGAATGTTAGCTATGCAGACAATAAGATAGAGCCCATGCTGGACAGTGTCGCTTTTGGGATAATCTTTGAATATTGCTTGCAGACACTGGATTGGTACCCACAGCTACCTGCATGATACATACTATGATAATTCCTAAAACAAAGGGAACATATCAAGAGTGCAGATGAAGGAAAGTGACTCAAAGCAGTGTAATCTGAAAGGCTTTCTGGGGCAGAGGGACTAACATTTGTCCTGAACTCTGTGTAGGCCTGCAGATAGGCCTTGATAGATGGTGATGGGGAAGGCTTCCATAGAGAACAGCCACCTAGGTGGAATTCATAGTACATGTATGGGTAGAACATATTTTATAATCATCCAACAGATCAGAGTGGCTGGATTGGAGAGTATCTAAAAAAAGTATTACAGTGAGAATTAAGGCCAGAAAGAGAAGTTTGATCTTGAAGAAAATAAGACTTCATTCTATACCCAAAAGAAAGTTCTATTTTTGATTATGGGATGACTTTATCAGATCCACAGAGCAGAAAGATAAACCAGGCTATAATAGTTATTCCTTATTGAACATCTGTTATATTCATGCAACTATTCCAATTGATTTGCATGAATTAATAATTCATTTCATTATCATGTCAGGCCACGAGGTAAGGACAATTGCAGCTCATTTTACAGATGAGCACAATGAAGAATAGACAGAGTAGGTGATCCACACAAGTCCAAATAGCCAGCAATCAATAGAGGATACAGGTCTCCTCTCTATCTCTCTGTCTCTGTCCCTGTCTGTCTCTTTGTCTTTCTCTGCCTCTGTCTCTGTCTCTCTCTCTCTGTCTTAAAACCTATACTTGCTGGCATGAATGTGTATGTGTGTGTACAAGTGTAAACATGTTCATATGCACATATGTATATACATGTCAATATGTGACTGTGGAAGCCAGAGGACACTTAGGTATCATTCTTCAGGGGCTGTCCTCTCTGCATGCTCAATGCTAGGATTACAAGCATGTCACAACCTACTTGGTTTTTTTTTCTTTTTCTTTTCTTTCTTTTTTTCTTTTTCTTTTTTTTTTTTGTACATGGGTTTAGGAGATTGAGTGAAGGTCGTCATGTTTGCTTGGTAAACACTTCACTGACTGAGCTATCTCCTCATCCACTGTGCACTTATAATGTTAAGATTACCACAAGAAAGAAACAGAAGGTAATCCCAGAAGAGAGCTATTTTAGTAGTCAGTAAGCATTCCTGAGGGTAGTCGGGACAATGGTTTAGGAATAGAAAGAGACACACAGACCATTGTGGTAGAGGGCGTGGAAAGATTATAAAAGCCAGAGGTTTGGAAAGCAGAAACAATATCCCCAGCTGTCTGTGGGGTGGGGAGTGGAGAATGAGTGACAGAAACAGAGAAATCTTTGTATCTAGGATTTGAACCGCAAAAGGTAAGACAAGATACACACAAGTGAAGACACTAATTTTGAACACATGAGACATATTTGTGTAAATCCTACTTGAACTTGGAAGTGTAGACTAGACAAGTTAAGAGCTATAGATGTTAGAACACTTAAAGCCAGACTAGATTACTGTGGTAGTTTGAATGTAATCGGCCCCCATAATCTCACAGGGAATGGCACTATTAGGAAGTGTGGCTTTGTTGGAGTGAGTACAGTCTTGTTGGAGGAAATGCGTCACTGTGGAAGTGGGTTTTGAGGTTTTCTGGACTCAGGATACTGCCCAGTGTTTCAGTGGGCTTCTCACTTCTTGCAAGACATAGGACTCTCAGCTACCTCTCCAGTACCATGTCTGTCTGCACACTGCCATGCTCCCCACCATGATGATAATGGGCTGAATCTCTGAACCTGTAAGTGAGCCACCCCAATTAAATGTTTTCTTTCTAAAAGTTGCTGTGGTCATGATGTCTCTTTACAGCAATAGAAACCCTAACTAAGACAGTCATAGCATCAGCAGACACATTTAGTCTTTGAAGCTTGGAAAATAAATTACTAGTCAATATGTTTCTTCGCATTACTTAAAGTAAAATGTTTGTACGTTCATTTGAATTATTCCCTCTTTTTCTCCTTCATCAAATCAAACCCAGGACCTATGCATGCCAAGCAAACTCTCTATCACTAAAGTGCATCCCCACTTTCTTCTTCTTCTTCTTCTTCTTCTTCTTCTTCTTCTTCTTCTTCTTCTTCTTCTTCTTCTTCTTCTTCTTCTTCTTCCTTCTCCTCCTCTTCCTCCTCCTCCTCCTCCTCCTCCTCTTCCACGTTTGCAGCTGTACCTTTCCCTCTTAGCACAGCTCTTACTGCATTTTCTACATTTTATCATCCTGTCTCCTTCGCCCACTTGTTCCAACTGATATTCTCATTGACTATGCAATTCCTTCATTGAGCCAGTGTTTAGGAAGTCTCCAGGACACCCTGCTGTTGGTTGCCTGCCAAAACTTGATGGTAAGATACTATTGCTAAAGATACTACACTGATTTTTTTCAAGTACCTGGAGAAATGAAATTGATACTAACCAGAAAGCTTCCTTCCTGCTGGCAAGCTTCCATACTCCTAGAAGGTACAATTTAAGCTACTGGGAGGAAAAAGTCATCAACAGTCTTACCAAGCTGTAAACATTGTAGACTACAAAAATGACCAGAGTGGCAAGATATGCCCATGGGTGCAATAGTGGCACAGATGCAATATGAGTAATCAACTGCTTTTTGATTTGATTTAAGGCTCTCTCTAAGGATGAATCACACGTCCAGTGCTATAAAGCTGACTAAAAACCCATCACTGGGGAGCTCACAGGCCACAGGAGTGACCTGCTACTGTATTCTGCTTAATAGACAGTATCAATCTGTCTTCTTAGTTTGCATCTCTACTCATAGACCAGTGCGGTCTCAGACCTCATCAGAGAAGTTTCTTTAAGGGGATGGTGGTTGTCCCAGAAACTCAAAACTGACCACAGTGCAGAGAATCAGTGTTGGTAGAGTGCTCAGTGACAAATAGGACATCTGTCTCACCCCAAACCCCCAAAAAGGCTTGGGAACCATTGTGATGGAGATTTTAAGATCCAGAGGTTGAGGAAAACCAGAGAAAATGGTGTCTTCTGGATATGACAAGATCACTGTACTCAAAAATCCACATCATATGTGGGTGCCTACACAAAACCTGCACATGATCAAACCATTTGGCATTCTAACATCCTACATGTAAGGGAAGGAGTTCATGAGACCCACTCACTAACTGAGGATCTATGAACCATTGGTGTAACACCACGAGTGGTGTCTTACCGGGAAAGATTCAGCACGTCTGACCTGGCAGCTGGCTTCATCGCATCTGTCTCCCTGAGGAGAGGCATGGCAGTCAGTCTAACTTAGGAGAGGCGTCGCATCTGACTGAGCCATCTACCTCACATCCTTCTTCCTGTTCTGTCTACTCCACCCACCTAAGGGCTGGCCAAGGCAGTTTTGTTTATTAGCCAATGAGAATCCTCCATCACATTGGTGCCTTCTGGATAAGGGAGAGTCAGTCAGGACTGGTCTCTTGTAGGTGATCATACTCAAGTAGATGGCTCTATACCTGTGAGTATATGGGTAACATGAATTCTGCTAGATGGGTTCTTCAAAAAACAAACAGGGATATGAAGTTGGGAGGTGAGTAGGTGTGTGGGAGGAGTTTTGTAGGAGTTGGGATGAATATGATCAAAATACATTATTTGAAATTCTAAAAAAAGAAAGCATGCTTTTAATTTCTACAAATTTGTGCATTCTTTCCAGTTTTATTCTGTCATTGGTTTCTGCTTTTATTTCATTGACATTGGAAAAGATACTTTGTATGATTTCAGTACTTTGAATTTTATTATGTTTTTTGTTTTTCAACATGTTTATGGTGGATAATATATATGTATTTGATAAAATAAATACTTTTTGTTGGATATATATGTAACACACACACACACACACACAATAGTCATGTTATGACTATTGAAACATAGACCATTTCCTCTGCAGTTACGTTCATAGTTTAGTTCACACTGCTGCATAACCCAGGATAATAATGGCAGGACAGTAATAAAGAATAAAATGGCTAAAAAACAATATAATATGTATATAACACACATGTATTAATTCTAATTTATTTGAATTATTATTCAAGACTTTTATTTCATAATCAGTCTTCTGTTTGGTTGTTTTATTGGTTAATAAAATACAGTATTAGAATTTTATAACATATTTTAGGGCTATTTTTATTTTAAAATCTGTCAATAATGACTTATATATGAACCTTATACTTGTTACATCTTCTTGGCAAATTGACCACCTAACAATTTGTGATATCCTGTGTCATTTCTGTAGAGTTTGACCTAAAGCATATTTTGCTTAATATTAGTGTCATCAGCTCTTTTTTTAGTTACTTGTGAAAAATTCTTATACCACTTTCATTCTCTCTGTCTTTCTGTCTCTGTCTCTGTCTCTGTCTCTCTCTCAGATCTACTATGAATTTCTTGTAGGTAGCGTATAGTTGGGTCATGTTTTTTTAAACTCCATATGTCAATCAGTGTATTTAGTTTAGGCAAATTTAAAACATGAGTCTTTTCAATTTTCTCTCATTTGGAACTTATTGGTCTTCTTAAAATTGTAGATGCATCTTTTCTAAAATTTGAGAACTTTTCAGTTTTTTTTTTAGTAAACTCTCTGGTCCTTTTCTCCTATCCTTCTTTGATTTCCATACAGCATATATTGTATTTCTTGATGATGTATCATAAGCTTTTTAGGCTTTGTTCACTCTTCTTTTTACCTTCTCCCCTTTAGACTTTATAACTTCCAGAGTGCATAATTCCCTTTGTTTGAATTTACAGATTTTCTTTGCTTACTCAAGTGTCCTGATGAGTTCTGCTGGTTAATTTTCAATTTGGTTATTGTATTTTTCAGTTTTAGAATTTGTTTAGCTTCCTTGATAATTCCTAATCTTAGTCTCATTTTGTTCATGTATTATTGGTCTTTGTTTGTTTGTTTTGTTTTGTTTTAGGTTCTGTTTTTCAAGACAGGGTTTCTCTGTATCATTTTGTTGCCTGCCATGGAACAAATTCTTGTAGACCAGGCTGGCCTCAAACTCACAAAGATCCTTCTGCCTCCTGAGTGCTGGGATTAAAGGCTTGTGCCATCACCACCAGGCTTGTGTTGTTGTTCTTTTGTCTTTACTACTTCACCCATGTTTTCTTAAGTCATGTGGTGTGTGTGTGTGTGTGTGTGTGTAAAGCAAGCTCTCATTCTGTATGTTAGACTGAGTTGTAGCTCAGTGTGTATCCTAGGTAGGCCTCAAACTAGTTACCATTCTGCCTCAGGCTTCTGAATGCAAAAATATAAGTTTGAACCAACATACCTGGCTTTAAAGTCTACCTATTTTGTGCTTTTGCAGGGATGGTTTTTTGACACCTATTTTCTTTCCTTCAGTGTTGTCCTGGCTTTTTTGAGAGCTTGCTCTCTCTCTTCCCCTTTCTCTCTCTCCCCCCCATCTCTGTGTGTGTGTTTGCATTGTGAATTCTTTTTCATTGCTAAAAATTAAGCATTTGGGGGGAAAGACAACTTTCCATGACTTTGAAGATTTGTGTTGAAACACAGTCCAAGAATAGAGCCGTGAAAGAGGAATTCTGAGTACTTGTGAGAAAACTCCAAGAAAGCAAGACAAGAGTCCTGTGACCTCAGTTTCTTTAGAAACATGGAATTGTTCTTGGAAAGTGCTTTCCTGCCCCTTGTAGGTATAGTGGATGGGAGTGAATTCAGCTGTTGCTATACATACACCTCTATGGAAAAACATGTTTTGACCATGTGTGACTTGTCCTTACAATTGTACATTTTACTTAGGAGACTCTTCTTAACTCTCAGAGTATAAATTGTCAGATGCTCTGAATAAAGTTGGCTATACTGTATGAGAATTTAGTCTATCTCATTTTTAAGCACTGTTCTCCCAGGTTTACACCACTAACTTTGTCCCAGAGTACTTCTGATTCTACTGGATTTTTTCAGTCTTGGATCAACATAAGGAGAAAGCTTAGGACCTCTCAGGTCCTCTTTTGCCCAAGTTTGCATCTAGTTGCTCAGTTACCTCTAGTGCACAGCTGCTCGCAAATGTTTTATTTCCTGAGAATCTTACTTCCATAGCCTTCCTCTTGGAGCCTTGGATGGTCCACTGTATGTCCCTATCAGTATCCCTTGTTCCAGGTTTCTGTGTGTCTGTCTCCCCTAACTTTCCTAAGGACTTGCTGATTTTCTCTGCCTCATGTCTGAGTTTAATAAAACTCAGCTGTCTGAGATCAATCTTCAGTCTCCACAGAGGTGAAAAAGAGGTCCACTCTGTTCCCTCCAATTCAAGAGAGAAGATAGGAGCTGCCAGTCCCTCTTAACCAAGATAGTGCCATGTCAGAACTAATGCAAGAGAAGAGTGAACAAAATTAGCATAATGCTTTCTACCACTTGGAATTTGTTGTTTTCTTGGTTGCTCTATGTTGCGGGAGCTCCTTCCACTCCTTCAGCCAATAGCCGCTGAGATACCAGCCCATTGGGGCGTGGTCTCTCTCTTTAAAAATGTGGCCACTTCCCTCCACTTACTCTCTGGCTTCCAGCTCTGCTTCCGGCAACTAGGCTCCCTTCCTGATGTGCAGAGGGCTGTTGGCTGCGATGGTGATCTGTAAGTTTTTCCCTTTTAAATAAATAACCATCCTATTAATCAAAATTTCGAACTGGTGTGGGATTGTTTGTGACTTACGCCTTCAGCTCTAGGCCTTTGAATGTCTTCTGTAGCTCATATAATATTGCTTTTAGTCAGTTTATCTTTTAGATGTTTCTATGAAGGAACAGTGTATGAAGCCTCCCATTCTCCAGCATCATTTTCCCGATTCCTTCAAAAGCCTCTGGCCATTCTATATCCCTGACATCCTGAAAAGAATGCAGTCAAAAGAGGGGCAAAGGCTGGGTTCCCCTATGTTAGAATAGATGGGTTTCTCCCATGAGCCTTATCTATAGTATGCAGGAGGACAATTCTTCTACTATCAACCACATTTTAAAAAACATTAAATAAACATATTCTAGTATAACTATCACAAGCCTAGACCTTTATTTTCACCATAACTGGTTCCAAAGTATGTTTTGTCCTAGAAAGGCAGCTATGGAAACACTATCTCAGCTTGAATTGTCATGAAAGTAGAAGCTAAGACAGGGGAACTTATGTAAGAAGTTCATGCAGGAGGTGAGTCTGTGTTATGGAAATGAAAAATGAGAGTGAGAAGCATGAGATTAGAAGACCAGGAAAATGTTGTTAGATTGCTATTGCTGCTGCTGCTGTAGACATCCGGAACTTGGTTTTGCTGAACTTTCCGAGATATATACAAAATCATCAACTTCCAGGAGTTTCCCACACAGAGGACAGAAAGGCAGAGGATCTGTTAGCTATGAAGGGTTGCCTTGGTGTCCTTAACTTTTCTTTGGACTCTTCTTGGGCATGCTTTTAGGTACAGAGAGTTCTTGTCTGTGTGTGAGGCACCGATGAAGGCTGGACACAGGTGGGCTCTTCCACTGGTCAAGAGTGTGTGACTTGGCTGAAGGGGTGTTCTGAGGTAACCAGAATGCTGGTTTGTGTTGTGTAGGGTCAAGGGTGCTTTTGCTCCAGCTTCATAGTTAGATGTGGTGTTCTAACAAACAGAACTCAGCAAAAATCTCATCTGTTTTCTTCTTCCCGTTTCCGGTCTCTCCTTTTCCTTGCCAAATTCCATGTCTTTAAAAAGAATCCCAACTCTACAATAATAAGGAAATAATCCCAAAGTTCTCCAAGCTACTGGCATTATCTAAATTGTTCCCTTGTTTTCCTGATGGTTGGCCATCACAGATTTTATACATTTGTTTCTCAGGGGAAAAAATGTCCTTAGCACATTCTCTATCTTTTACTGAAGAAACAGGAAACCAGGGGCCCCAAAGCTACAGGCTTAAGTGATAAACTGCCCTGGATTCCATTAGCTCCTGTGGAAATGCAGTTTAAAGGAGGTGCCCCCAAACCAGGCACATGACATTTACTCTGACTCTTTCCCCCGAGGAGTTCTTTTGGCTGAACAGCAAGCTCTCTGGGCTGTGCAACAAGAGAACATCCCTAACATAACATACAGGCTGGGCAGCTGCTGTTAGCTGGAGATGGCTCAGCATGAACAGCTGTGGAAGGGTTGGCTTTGAGGGAAGAACACCACCAAGCCCCACTGCTGTAGGCTGGCTTCCATTCGGGCTTAGCACAAGTGAGCTGTGATAATAATTCAGCAGATACATGGGAGGGGAGGAGATTAAAACGACATTTTGTTTGAATAACTAGAGGGTACAAGAAATTGTATAGGTGACAACTGAGAACATTTTCTAGAAATGAGAGAGGTAAATTTGTGAAAGAGGGGACTTTTCTTTTCCCTCTGTGTGACAGTGTATTTCTTAAGCATATTTATTTCACATACATGTGTCCTGCTTTTCTAACCCACCCTGTTAGAACACAGAAAGCCCTGTGTGGGTGAGGAGAGGGAGGCTATAGTGTCTCCACCCAACTCTGGTGTGTGTGTGTGTGTGTGTGTGTGTGCATGTGTGTGTGCGTTGTATATGCTTGTGGGCTTGTACATGTGGGTGCACATGTATGCATGTGTATGTGGGGCCATCTTTCCTTCATTACTTTCCATTTTTACTCTGTGACAAGGTCTCTTATTGAGCTGGAAGCTCATCGGTTTAGTTCCATTGTCTGGTCAATGAGCTTTAGATATCTACCTGTCCCTACCCTTCATCCCCCAAGTACTGGGGTTACAGGCATGTGCTACCATGCCCAGTTTTTTTTTAATTGTGGGTTGAGGGGATCTGGATTCAAGTTCTCATGCTTGCACAGGAAATAGCAACTGAGCCATCATCACAGCCCTAGACTGTATTCTTAAGCCAATCCTGGGCTCTGGAAAGGCAGTTTGCAATGCTTTCTTGAGTGGGAAATTCACTGGCAAATGTCTTAGCTAAAATGTCCTGGGAAAGTTCTGAGAACCTGGGACTTTACATCCTGGGAGAAGACCTTTGTAAGACCACTTGAAATCCCTAGAAACTGCTTATAACACAATACAAAACACACACACACACACACACACACACACACACACACACACACACACACACACACACCAAAACCAGAAATTATATGAAAACATGAAGCATAGAGGCTGGAAAGGCAGAGACATTTGTGGCGGTGGACAATTGGAAATAAATTTTGGTTGCCTTCTGTAAGCAATGCCAGCTGTGGTCTGTTTTCTCAAACTAAGACAGGCTGCACAAGTCCAAGAAGGAAAGGATTTTCCCCAAATGCTCGGAGCGTGTCTGAGTTAAGACAGCTATATCCTAAGATTTACCTCTTCCTTCAATCCCTATTGTAGTGTGGGGTTCATAGAGAAAAAGGCTAAATGTCAGTTCTCTAAATGTGCCAGCGAACCGAGGTCTGCAGAGAGTAAGCAAATTCAAAGGGTGTTCGGCTTTTCCATTGGATTTGAATTTTTAATATCCTCCTCTCCCTCCTCAAATCTAGAACATGGGTTTGGTGGGCTCTTGAGTTTTATAACTGAGGCTTTATTGGGACACACTCATGTTTTTCTATATACTCTGGGTGGCGGGTTCCACATTACAGTACATGCCATCTTGATGGAGTTTATGTGGCCCACAAAGCCCTAAACATTCACTACAGGATCTTAACAGAAGAATGTTGCTATTCCTGCTCCAGAAGGAGGAAAGCTACAGAGAAATTAAACTTCTTTTATGCTTAAGTTCTAGGAAACCAGATGAAGAGCTTGAATGGAGGCTTAAAGCAGCAGAACATTGTGTTTCCCTTGTACTTAACAGCAAAGACAAGCAAATGCCAAGAGAGCAAGAGGGGACCTTTTGGCCAGAACATGCCACTGAGAAAGAGAGAGAGAGAGAGAGAGAGAGAGAGAGAGAGAGAGAGAGAGAGAGAGAGAGAGAGAGAGAGAGAGAGAGCACGAGCACAGGGAGGGTTTTGTGCTTTAAGATAAATGCTATAGGAAGAAGTGGAAAATTCCTGATGAACTAGAAGATGCTTCTTGATGAACTAGAAGATGCTTCTTGGAAACCGGATCTATGTATGTAGCCTAGGCTATGCTTCAACTTGTCACCGTCCTGCTGGGGTTATATATATATATATATATATATATATATATGTACTGGCAGTTCTGGTTTTAGAAGCTAATTATTAACAAAAAGAGTGTAGCTTGACTTACATTATTATAGAGGAAGTCTTCTTCCCCAGTACAGAGGGCTATCCTGCAGGAGGCCACAAAGCAACTACAGCAGACAAGTGTTTGTGGAGAATAAGAGGAATGGTATTTGCTCTAAGTAACTGTTTTCCTTAAAACCTGAAAATTAAAATAGGTGAATATAGATTTATAGTGTTACCCCTGGATTTTAATTCCAAAATTGTACTTTTAGATTTACAACAGAGAAAGCAATCTTAACTCTCACTTGGGTGAAGAGAGCCAGTAAAGCTGGGAACCATCTGGAAAGATAGTTTAAAAGGCAGAGAGACTGCTCCTCACAATACATTACAAGTTAGATAACTTGTTCTGTCACATCACCTAGGAGACGTGGACATAACCAGGGAGGAGCTTGGTATGACTCGGGGCCTCAGAGGACCACTAGGTAAAGGTGGCCTCATCATAAAAAAGCTGATTATTCATGCCTCCTAATTGCCATCCTTCCCCGGGGCTGCGAACACAAGAACTGGGCCAGGATTTCAGTACCCTTTGAGTAG
Source organism: Arvicola amphibius (assembly GCF_903992535.2). Taxonomy (NCBI): domain Eukaryota; kingdom Metazoa; phylum Chordata; class Mammalia; order Rodentia; family Cricetidae; genus Arvicola; species Arvicola amphibius. The sequence continues at coordinate 98,894,333 of NC_052049.1, read as the reverse complement.
ATGTGGCTTTTGCCTCAAGGTACTGTATCCACTGACCACCTAGATGGAATGATCAAGGGTCATCCGCTGGCCTGAAATTTGGCTCATCTTTCTGCGAGTTACTCTCTAATTTCTGGTTTGAGGGTTAAGGTTGTAAATGAAAAGCATGTAGGCCTGCATCACTGTGGGGTTGAGCTGATGTGGAAAGAGCTCTCAGGGCCTGTCCTAAGATGTGCGGTGCAGAGTAGATGGCAAACAGTCTCATTCTAACCAAACTTGTGAGTGGTGTGCACCCTGCGATCGGGTAACGGTTAGACCATTGGGAGAACGCTGGGAAGCCCTTACATATTTCTCTCTCTTAGCTTAGTAGAAGGTATGTAACAATGGTCCTATAAAGTACGGAGAGCAAGATTTGTGGAGCTGTGCTCAGTGCATAGAAGCAACCCATATTAGACAGGGTGCTCTAGAGAAGGAGCGCATAGAGACACCTATAAATAACCTATGGGGCATCTGTTATGAGACTTAGACACACACTAAATTATGGAGATTGGGGAAAACTGTGATCAGTCGTTTACAAGTAAAGAGACCAGAGAAGCCGATGGTGTGATTCAGTCTAAGTGCAAAGGCATGAGACCCTCAGCTGGATGCTGGGCCCACTAGTGTGTGAGTCCTCGAGTCCAGAAGCCAAAAACCCTGGAGTTCTGATGTCCCCATGAAGGAGATGGATGTCCCAGAAGAGAAAAGAAATTAGGCCTTCTTCCACCTTTCTGTTCTAAGCAGCCATCAACAGAGCAGACGGTGTCTATCCACACTGGTGGGGCTTGACTTTCTTGGCTCAGTTTGCTGCTTCAGATGTTCATCTTCTCTGGAAAACCCTCCCAGTTACATCTAGAAATAAGTCTTTGTTGGGCAGTGGTGGCACACACCTTTAATCCCAGCCTTCCGGAGGCAGAGGCAGGTGCATCTCTGTGAGTTTGAGGCCAGCCTGGTCTACAAGATCTAGTTCTAAGACAGGCTCCAAAACTACAGAGAAACCCAGTCTCAAAAAAGGAAATAAAGCTTTACTGGCTAAAAGGTTTCCTTTCAACTAGTCAGATTGACACATAAAATCAGCTGTCATATGATTATTATATTCATTATTGAAGGCAAACAGAAAAAAATCAAGACTTTGTTGCTGTTCAGTGAAAAAAATCTGTTTATTTAAAACAACCAAAAAGTTTTTAATGTGAAAAAAAATCACTTTAAAAATTACTGTAGGTTTTGGAATTTCCTTTAGAAGCCTGTGTCTTAATTCCTTATGCAGCAATCTGTAGGCACTTGATTGCTCAGGAGGCTATATGAGCTAAGCATGCATTACCCCTAATCTGCTTTTGTTCATAATTTCTAAACAAGCAACCTAAAATCCCCCATGGAGCAGGCCTCTCCCCAAGCCCCTGTTCTCACAGAAACTCCATTCTTGCTGTTTTGTACGTTTTCATGATAAAAGAAATGTAAACATTTAAATAATAATGTATTTTTAAAGGCATAATGGGGTTAGGTAGGAAAAACAACCATTTAATATCATCTGCAGAAGAAATCTAATAAGTTTTGGGGTTCACTGGGGAGCCAGAGAATATTTGGTTTTATGAGAGGATTAAGTTTTTATTGAATTACATTTCTACGCAAGGCATGCTGGTTCTTCTACTAAAATGGGAAGTTTAACTCGGTGAAGTTTGGGCTAGTAAAGTATAAATCAGGATCAGAATCTTCTGTTGAATCGGTTGCTTCAACAAAGACCCTGTCTGGGCTTGAATGGTGCCAGAGTGGCTAAACAGGTATGCTCAGTGCCTGTTGGTGGAGCAACTGCAGGGGACTGAACAGCAGAACTCTCAACAAGACCAGGTTCCGGTTGCACGTTTTGCTACTAACACTTAGAGCACCCATACTTCTATGAACTTTGGTTTTATCGCTTGTGAAAATAAGAAAGAGTATCTGGGGCCAGTGAGATAGCTCAGCAGGTATAGGTGCTTGCAGCCAAGCCTGATGACCTGAGTTCAATCCCTACAATCCACATGGTAGAAGAAGAGAATCTATCCTGTGTTCTGCAAGTTGTCCTCTGACCTCCACATGTGTGACACATGAATCTTGGAGCAACAGGTGTATGAGAAGACACACACACACACACACACACACACACACACACCACACACACAAAGAATATGTGAAATGGTTTTCAAATGAAGGTATTCTATTTTTAGAATCACTCCAAATTATTCTAAAATACTGATCTAATGACAACCTGGCAACTTAAAACTTCCCCAAGGGAAGTAGTTAAAATACACGTTTCCTAGAATGAATTTGGAATCCAGCTATCAGTAGGGGACTGGTTAAATAAATTATAATTTGTTCAACCATATGTACCCTTAAGAAGCAATTGTTCTGCATGTACCCATATAGAAATATCTCTAAGGAATACAGTTGATTGAAAAAGCAGAGTGCAAAACCCCATGTATAAGTGAAACTATGTATATGTGGCATTGCATAGACCAGCTTTTGGTTTTTGTGTATGAAAGAATATTCATGAAATTGTATACGGTGTTTGTAAGGTCTGACAGCTCCACTTACCTAAGGTGTTAGTAATAACAATAATGTGGCTTTTAAGGGCTGATCCATACCATGCACTCCAGTATCTTCTTTTTTGTGTGTGGGCCATTTCAAGATTTACTTTTTAATAAGTCACAACAAAGAGGGGGCCTGGTACTTAGGGAAGAATGCGGAGTGGGCAAAGCAGCATAGTAGCCCAGCATTCTTGTGAAAGTGACTCCACCTCTTAGAATCTTACCTGTGAGCCGAAGTTATAAGGCCTCCTAATCATATTTTGTGATTCTAGTTGAATTTGCAGATAGTGTTTATAATGTATCTGGGGAGACACAGAAAAACAAAAACATGCCTACATTCAAACAGGAAATGATTAAAGAGCATATAATGCTCAACCAATACTTTAGAGGACTTTCTTTGACACCTGAGGGATGGAGAAGGGATAACCTCTATCCTTGAGAAATTATATGAGCTCATATGGAAGACAAAATCAATTACAGGAACCAACTAGAGAATAATACACAGCCACATGGATAACCCCAGATCATCCGCGTTTTCGCAGACTGCGCTCTAAAATGAATATTACTCACCTGAAACTCAAGAAAACCAGACTTGGCAATAAAAAATAAAGCCCACACCCTCCTTGTGCTGATCTGTATGCTAAAGGGTCAGGAAGAGAACCACAGAGTTCCTTTGTGCTGATAAAGGTCACTGGTCCTCTAATTTCTGAACACTGGTCCAAACTGAAGACCCCACCCTGCCCCACATGCTCCATGACCAGACACCTCCCTTTTCAGTCAACAGTTCATTTTTTAAGTTGAGACTCTAACACCCCCAGATAATCTCTGTGCACAAAAATTACCAATGATAACATCACAGAGGGGGCATTACATGGGCAACCCCACTGCGTGGGTATGAAGGCCTCAAAAGAGCCAAAAGGCTCCACCCTGTCTGAGCAATGCAGTTGGGAAGAGGGCCTAGCTAGGGGCAACCAGGTGGCCACATGGCCTTCCTTGTCACAAAGACTCTAGTTAATATGGGGACCAGTACATGACAGGGGCTATGAGCAGGTCAGATTTGACGCCTAAGTTGACTCCACTGGCAGCCAGAGTCTGATAAAGGCGTCATTGATTTGGGAATTTCTTCCAGACAGCTATAATTATGGCTCTGATCTCAGGGTGTGGAAACACATAGACACCATTGTAGAGAGGCTCAGTGCTATCAGGGTCAAGACCAAAGTACTGCACGAAAGAAACTCAACATCGCTTGGTATGTCGGAGGAGCGAGTCTGCAGGGAACTGTGTTTATCAAGTATGATCAAGTTCCTGGTCCTTTCTGAGCTTATGTTTGTCATTCCTGGTGGGTCCTTTGTATGGTGCCTCCATCACTGTGGCTTCAAAATCTACCAAAAAGGTGGAATGGATGAAACAAACATCCCATCCTCAGAGGTTGTGTGTGGAAGAATCTAGAAAATAGATTGGCTCTGTTTTCCTACACTCATCTCCTGACTAATATGCCAATGATGACGGCAACAAGCAAAAGTCTTACCTAGTTTTGAGATGGGCTCTCATGCGTCCCAAGCTGTCTTCAAACTCACCATGTAGCTGAGGATAGCCTTGATCCTTCTACTTCTACCTCCTGAATGCTAGGATGAAGGTTTGCGTCATCATGCCTGGTTTACATGGCACTAGACAGTGCATGCAAGGCTTTGAACATGCTAAACAAACATTCTACCAACTGAGATATAGCCTCAGCCCCACACATAGATTTTTGCTATTAAATTTAATCAGTATTTGTCAGATCTGTTTATGTATCACTGTCAAAATAATGATTAATGAAAATGGCTTCAAGCCCAAGACAATTTTGGGGGACTTTTAAAAGCCTTTTTCTTAGAAATTAGAAGTCACAATGTGCCAGACATAATAAGATCCAACTTTCAATGATCAAAAAAAAAAAAATACCGTGAGTAATGGCAATAATGTTCTCATCAAGGAAAACAACAGCTCAGGGTTTGGAATGGAAACTCGGAGAGTCAGAAAAAATCTGGCCATATAAGGGTGACAGCCTGGACTTGGAAGTACTCTTACCTGCCACAGAGCCAGTGAGTGCATTTCCTGCCCAAATTCAGCACAAAGACATCTTGAAAGAAATATGTCAATCAAAGAATTAGGTAACCTCAGGGTTCTCACAGATTTTGGAGCCCTTTAAGCCTACAGCTTAACATTCCTGAACAACAGTTGACCCATCCCTGTCAAGGACCCTGGTTATGGAAGGCCCCCTGCTTATACTGTCTGCTCCAGTAGGCGCTGCCCTGAGTTTAAAACAACAAAACAAAACGTTTCCTAATGGTAAGCTAATATCTGTTTCTTCCTCCGCCCAGCTCACTGGTCTTATTTCACCTCTGGGAATCACACAGAACATAGGTAAGCCCTTTGTTACATGTAACTGGGAATGGCTGCCCCATATCCAAAGCCCAGATTAAGGTGGAAATAACCTGCTATTTAAAGACAATAAGAATTTCAAAATGGTACTAACAATGCATGAAACCAAGTGTGGAGCCCTTCTAAAAGAAGGGTCCTGCATAGACACGTGCAGGCACCCACAGACAAGGGCAGTGTGAGTAACATTTTATTTCTGAGTACTGAACTCATTAGAATACACACAGGAAATAATTTTATTTCTATTTGACTTTGTGTTACACTCTCTCAAATCTGTCTTACAGACCCCATAGAATATTATTGTATAAATATATCATTTAATTTGTGAACTCTTTTCGTCTCTATTGTTACCTTTCCTGGGCCAGGAGAAACTCAGGCCAGGTTCTCCTCCTGGTCCTCTGCAGGCAGGTTGCCTTCTCCTTCCCACACTCAAGGAGGGTGAGGAGAAGATCCGTGATGGAAATGGCCTTCCTCACTTGCAGGTCCAAATGTTGGCTGGTGTCCATTCTCTCTGAGTTGGGTTTCTGGGTTCTGCTTTTTTTTTCCCTCCTCTTCTGGCATTGTTCTGGCTTCCTCTGATCTCCCAGTGGGAGCTGCCTACCGCAGTTCTCTGATGGAGAGATACCTCCTTGGCTAGATGCTTATGATCCTCTTCCAGCTCATGGTTGGTGTCTACCACAGTCTCCTGCTGCAGTCACCACCCCAAAGTCCCCATATCTGGGGCTCCTTTTGGATGGAGAATTTCCAAACAGCTTTCTGGATATCTCTTAGTGTTTGCATGTACACCCAGGGAGATTTTCATTTGGGGCCTGCTTTCACTTCAGGTGTCTCTTCATTCTGCCATTAAGGCCCTGCAAGGCACGGTCTTTCTCTTTCAAAGTCTCTTCCAAATATGGGTTAGATATTACTTCTAAAATCTTAATCCTTGCCAACTCCAAGGAACATAGGACAAACTGGTGTTTCTCGGTAACTCATCTCAGTTGGTGTGAGTAGTGCAGGATTGGGAGGACAATGGGTGTGCAATTGCCTTTGTGGAGAAGTCTAGTCCTTTGCTGCTGCGTCTTGGTGAATTTTTGCCATTTCTATGCCATCTGGAGGTAGGTGGTAGGCTATTGGAAGAAGAACAAGTTCTTGGCTTAGCAACTTTCCTTAAACTTGGAGGTCATTAACAGCTTGATAATAGGGCTGCCAGAGAAACTTGAGACAAGGAAAACATCCTGCTATAGGACTTATTTGAGGAATACTATGGAGTCAATATTCACATCTCCCTAAATTCATCTATAGAACCTCAAAGACCAGATGGAGTTACAAAGATAAGTCCCTGGTCTGATGCATGTCTGTATGGAAGAGACAGGAGAGTGTTCCTTTTACCTCCCCCATCTCCCTTCTTTCTCCGTGCCTTCCTTGTTCACTGTACTTAAACCAAGAAAGAAAATGGTGACCCATAATAAGTTACCAGAGCCCAATTTTCAGCATCTAAGGTTTGGTTTATAAAATCAAGCAGAGTATGATATTGCATTACCGCAGCCCAGACTCACTAAGACAGCTACGCTGCACTTTCTCGAATGTTGCTTTCTAAACTCGGCGTCTTGTGCTCATCCCCTTGACCTTTTGCAACACATCACCCAGCACTCACCCCCAAGTGACTCTGGTTAGCATACACTAGACTCACGCCTTCCACGGTTTTCTTTTTCTAGCACGAGAGAAAGTTGGATCCAGTCAACTCACCCTGGGCTTTGGTTTTTCATTAAGTATGAAATGTGAGCTAAATATGATGATGAGCTAGGTGTGTGGACCTACAGCCAGGCTTCTTCTCTTAACAAGACACAGGGTGTAGGTGTGCCTTTTTATCCTCTGAGACAGCATTGTGGAATTTGGGAAAGTCAAACACAATCTTGATACAATGTAACTATTTTATTTCAAGACTGGTCCTGAATACGCTGTCCCAGTAAGTTCAGGGGTCTTAGATTCTGGACTCATAGGCTGTACTTCTGTGATTGCTCTAGTGTCGGTGGCCACAACTATCCTGTATCTCATTCATGCCTCATCTTTCTATTTTATCCCTAATATGTATACATATTTAAATTATTTCATGTGTACATACGTGTGTACAATTGTGCATGCACATGTGTGCCACAATGCTTATGAAGAAAGAAGTCAGAGGACAACTTTTCGGAGTTGATTCTCTCCTCCCACCATGTGGGTTCTAAAGATCAAGATCATATCGGCAGACTTGGCAGCAAACACCTTTACCTGCTGAGCCACCTTGCCAAAATGGCAGAAACATATATGCACATACATTTACCCACCAACACATCTATCTATCCATTCATCTGTACATACATACATACTTATATATCTCTCAGGTACAGAATCAGTATCTACAACCTTTTTAATAATCTTGTCACACTTACTATTTGTTAGTGGAAAATTATGGAAAATTAAGAACTTTATTGCGGAGATGCCTGGTAGGCAAGGACAAGCTTCACCAAGCATGTAACCTTGATCAGTGTTAAGGCACAGTAGCCGTCGTGTGGTACCCACCACCACCACTATACAATGCACCAGAAGGGCAGAACAGGTCTCCGAACAATTCGGGCTTTTAAAAGACGCACTCTTCAACCTAACTTAAACAGCATGCTCAAATGGATTGGAGTTCTGTAACTGACAGTCGATTCTTCAAAAATGGCCAAGTCACAAAAGACAAAAAAAAAGCAAAGCCTAATCTCTCAGATTGGAGAAGGAGAGACACACCAACTAAATGCATTATGGAACCCTGCACAAGACCAAAGGAATTAGTGGGAAAATAGTGAAACTGGAACAAGGCCAACAGAGTAGCAAAGAGATGATTTCGGTAAAATCCTGCTTCCACTAATTTCACCAGGGTTTTATAAGATGCAAATCTAAAAGGAAGCAGAGAAAAGATATTTTTTGTTACTTTTTTTTGCATCTATCAGGATTTCAAACTAAATGTTCTTAAAAGTACGTATTTATGTAAGTACCTCAGATGGACCACTTTCTGTTCTGGGGGCAGAGATAAGCAGGACATACAGCCTGTCCTTGAAGGCCTGCTGTTAGGTTGACAGAAGCACAAATGAGCACACACTGCTTGCTGGGACAGGAGGACAGGTGCTTGCATGTGATACAACTAGGAACGCGAAATGGCAACACCTGCTCTCTCCTGGGGGCAAGCAGACTCCCAAGGGTTGGGAAGTGGTTACCCATATAAAGAAAAGGCACTGGAGGAATCATTATGGGAAGCCATTCAGGTAGGACAAGGGGCATACTATATATGCAAAGGCAGAACCTGTTTGGGAAACCTAAGCCCACTACCCGCTGGAGTGTGGGAAGAGGACATGGGTCAAGTGGTAAGTGTGGAAGGAACTGTAAACTGGAGCTAATCCATAGAAATACCTCTTTTAGGGGCACTGGGGAAAGAGAGTCCTCTAAAAGATGCCCAGTAGAAATCTGGAGTGCTTTAGGAAGTGCTTAAAGCCACTCTGCAGCGGGCAGTCTCTGGCTCTAGTCAGGGAGTCAGATTAACTAGAAGATGTTACTGAGGTCATCTAGATGAGAGGACAGTAGCCTGCATGGGCAAAACCACCAGCAGATGGTCCCGTATCTCTGTGAAGCCCACGTCTGTCCTCACAAGAAAGGACTTGCTCTGTACACCAGCCACCTTTGGATCTCAGACTAGATGTTTTACTCTTATTTATTGACTACTTATGAAAACGACATATGATGTAAATGACTTCATTTGTATTTGTAGCTATCCTGAGGCTCTCTAAATCACAAGGTCTGTCCTCTATCATAGAGGAGTAACTGACAGGCAAATGGGAGCCCCGGCTGTATGGCTACTGAGCTTGTCAGGACCACCTGCCATTACATCAGTTGGCTTGGTGTTGCTGGAACACTACCAGATACAAGCTTCACACTGATTGCAGTTACTGTTCTATGGCTTTGAAGAGATAGCATGGCCAAGTGGCTGTTAATGGAAGACACTGTTTATTGGGACTCACGGTTCCAGAGGGTGAGTCCATGACCGTCATGGCAGGGAGCACCGGCAGCAGACAGGCAGACAGGTGCTGGAGCACTAGATGAGAGCTTCCATCTGACTCAGAAGCGTGAGGCAGAGGGCTAACTGGGAAGGACGTGAGCTTTTGAAACCTCAAATCCCACCTCCAGTGACACGCCTCCTCCAGCAAGGCCACTCCTAATCACTTCCAAACCGTTCCACAAAGCACTGTTACTGGGGACCAAACACTCAAATATATGAGCCTATGGGGACCATTCTCATTTAAACCGACACATTCCATTCCCCGGCCCCCATGGGCTTGTGTCCACATCGTAATGCAAAATGCATTTAGTTCAACTTCAAAAAATCTTTCCGCTTGGAGACTGTTTAAATGTCCAAAGTCCCTTCTGAGACTGAAAGCAATTTCAGCTGTAATTCCCTTTAAAAATAAAAATGCAAAATACATACTTCCAACATATTATGGCACAGAATATGCATTACCATTTCAAAGGAGAGGAATGGGGGCATAGTGAGGAAATACCGGACCAAAACTGATCGTAATCCAGCAGGGCAAACTCCAAATTCTGTAACTCCATGTCTGATATCAAAGGGCTCTGGGCTCCGATTTTGCTGGCTGCAAATCACTTCTTTCTCTTGGTTGGTCCTGTTCCGCTTTCTGTATGCAGCTCTTTCTGGCAGACATCCCACTGCTCTGGCACCTTTGGCATCCTGGGATCCGATGCAATCCAGGCTTCACTTTCATATCTTCATGCAATAGCCTCTCCAGGTCTCCACACGGGCCTGGCCTCAGCAGCTTTCCTTAATCTTGAAGGAAGGTTCTAAGACCCCTTTACTCCTGTGTCCTCCATGACTCTAAAACCAGAACCAAAGGGCTAATGCTGCCAAATTCTGCTGCCTGCTTGGGGTGCAACCTCACCCTGCCTCAGATTATATTTGCATAAGCTTTGATTCATTGTTGCCTTTTTAGGAACAGATAATCCTTCAGGTCTTTCGTTTCCACAAGTTGCAAGTTTAGCTGGGAGGGGTCTCTCCATGAGGGCACCGCCCTCTTTTTTTCTATTTCTCCTTATCTCTTTCAGCACAAACCATGGCTTCAACACTAAATTTCCTGATGTTATTTTTCTTCTCAAACTGTTTATTCTCTATTTCCTTTTGACCTACTCTGTTTTGTTCTAGAACCTGCATAAGAGTGGTCACTACCAACCATACAGCAGAGTCAATATTCAGCAATCTTAGAGTTCCTTGTGCTAACAACATTTGCTCCAAATTCTTCAGTTTAGCCTCAAACACATTCTTTGACAAAGTATCACAGGAGAAAAATCTCTAGCCCACTTGCTAATATTCTTCCCTCTGAAACCTCTTGAGTGAGGTCTTCAAAGTCAACATTGTTCTCCACACTACTGTCTTCCAAGCTCCCGCTTAGACTGGCCTGTCAAGCCCTGCTTACAACCGTTCAACTGCTTTCATAGTCCAAGTAAGTCTTACACATGCATTAAAAAACAAAGATAATGGGAGGCCGAGGCAGGCAGATCTTTGTGAGTTCAATGCCAGCCTGGACTACAGAGCAAGTTCCAAGACAGGCTCCAAAGCCACACAGAGAAACCCTATCTGGAACCACCACCACCCCCCCCCAAAAAAAAACCAACATAGTCAAGTTTGTCATAGAAATAATCCACTACTTGGCATTCAACTTCTGTCTCAGTTACTTTTCTATTGCTCTGAAGAGACACTATGACAAAAAAGCAACTTAAAGAAGAAAGAATTTATTGGGACTTACAATTCTGGAGGCTTAGAGTCCATGCCCATCATGGCAGGGAGCATGGCAGCAGGCAGGCAGGCAGGCACTAGAGCAGCAGCTGAGAGCTCGCATCTGATCCATAAGCTTGAGGCAGCGGACTAGCTAGCAATGACATGGGCTTTCAAAACCTCAGAGTACATCCTCAGTGGCAATTCTTCTCCAACAAGGCCACACCTTCTAATCCTTCCCAAATAGTTCCACCAACTGGAGACTAAGCATTCAAATAGATGAGTCTATTAGAGGGGCCATTCTCATTCAAACCACTACCACACCATAGAGAAAATTTGTCTCTTCTGGCTCTCAGTTGTGCCATCCAGGATATAAATATACAAGGAACAGGGATCTCTAATTCCTCTGGGACCTTGGCCACATGACTCAAGCTACACATACATCATTCAAGTCCAGTGTCTTTTGCTTGCAGCTGAGTTGAGGATCTACCCACACCTTTTTCTTTACTTAGTTTCTCGAACTTCTCTGCACCATGGGCCTCCAAGTGAGGTGAGTTTTGAAATTTCTTCCACCCCTTTCTGTTACTCTTTCAGTTATGTATTTCCTGAATGGTTTCTGACCATTTCCCATACAGATTTGTGACATAGTTATTCCTGTTCACGCTCAGTTCTGTTTCTTGTTCAACTTCAATCCAGGCCCACAGTATTTTATAAGATGATATTTGATAATAAAGACGAGAGAAAAGGGCAAGACTATTAAAAAACAATTAGATCTCAGATTACACAATTTTAGGACTAAGTGTACTCTCCTGTCTTCCCACCCCTCTAGGTTCAGGAATATCGTGATAACTCTTGATTCTGGATATGTGTCCTTATGTCCTACCTCCCCCAACCACACACATGTGCGCGCGCGCGCACACACACACACACACACACAGACACACACACACACACACACACACACACACACATCTTTTTTCCTTCTAATAACTTTAACTGTCCAAGACTGCACTGTTTTTCCCATTGCAGACACTTCTGGAAGTCTATAGCAAGTCTATTGTGTTGTCTGTAGTCAGTACTGTTGAATAGCACTGTGTCCTGAGCCTAAAGCCTCATTCATTCAAGGAAAGCTCTCTTTCAATAGAGCTCCAGCCGCAGGCCTCTGTCTCTTTTCATTAAGGTGCCTGTGGCGGCTTCCAGCACTCTGCCTTTACTGGCTCACGGAAGAACACACTATTTCAACAGAACTATAGAAAGCCCAGGGTAGGGAAATCATTTCATTCCCCAAGCCTGTTGGAACCAGTTTCTGGCCATCTGAGTCCTATGAAGTACAGTAATGAACTCTTATCAGTTTGGATTGATGAGTGAGAAGCTGGATGCGGTCCTCCACAAAGCCCAATAATAACACAATTTCTGCTTGAGTTCATTTGGGAACAGCCCACTTCTAAAGAGAATGATGCCCCAAGGAGCATTTTGATCCTAACAATGGGGTGATTGTCCTCTAGAGATACAGCCATTCCTGTGTTGCCAGATATTTTGAGCTATTTGAGCAATAACTCTATTCTGGGTGACTGTAATACTTTATTAAGCCAATCACTTAGATGATACAATTTTATACAAGCAAAACATTATACAAGGTTCTGGACCAGTCTTTGGCAATCAGAGGCATTTATTTCAACCTAAATAACAAATATTCCAGGGCAGAACTTTTAGGTATGAGATTAGCAGTAGATGAAATGTTTTGTGTAAGGAAGGCCCCATTAGCTAAGCATTCTAGTTTTGTGTATGGGTGATACATTCCTCCAGAATTTTTTATCATGTCCAAGCAGATTGGGGTGATTTTCTTTTAACAATTGGAAGTGAATAAAATCTGGTTATTTCCAACTTCCTTTGTTCCTTTATTTATTCAGTCATATAGTCAGCAAATATTTGTTCATTTGGGCACTAAAGGTTCAAGTGTGAATATGCCATGAACACGGCTTTCAAGGAGTTTGGAGTGCACTGGGAAGCAAGGCCTTTGAGCAGAGCAGTCACCTATGCTACTGTTACTCATGGGAAAAGTGCCGTGGGAACACAGAGACGAGAACACGTTCTGCTTGTAGATTCACAGAGAACTTTGTGGAGGAGTTTGTTTGAAGCATAAGAATTTGCCAACAGATCAGGTAAAAGATGCAGCATCACAGATAAGCATTTGCGGCACAGGCAGGTGATAAGCTATGTTGGTTTGCCTAGGCCTGAGTGATCTTATAGGGGATCCGAGAGTTTCACTGTCCCAGGCAAACCAAGATAGACTATTACCCTAGGGAGGGAGAAACACATGCTGACATTGAGAATTAATTGGCCCCTGACATTTTTATAATAATGTTATGCTTTATTCCAGGGATGTCCAGTCTTTTGACTCCTCTCGGTTATATTGGATAAGGAAATATTATCTTGGGCCACATATTAAATATCCATACACTAATGATGATGGGCAAAAGCGATATAGTTTATGTCTCAGGGTTTCTGTTGCTGTGATGAAACACCGTGACAAGAAGGGAGACGGGAGGAGAGGGCTTATTCGCCTTACGCTTCCATGTTGCTGTTCATGATCATAGGAAGTCTGGATGGGAACTCAAACAGGCAGGAACCTGGAAGCAGAAACTGATGAAGAGGCCATGGAGGGGTGCTGCTTACTGGTTTGCTACTCCTGGCTTGCTCAGCCTGTTTTTCTTACAGAAACCAGGGCCTCCAGCCCAAGGATGGATGCAATGGGCTGGGTCATCCCCCATCAATCACTGATTAAGAAAATGCCACCTTCTGTAACCAGGCAAAGCATCCAATGGTGGTACTGGGACACAGTTCAGTCACGAAACCTTCAACCCACAACCTGCCTGCCTACAAGATGTGCCAGGGGCAATGATGACTCAGAGCTTGTGGGAGTGGCCAACCAGTGACTGATCTAACTTGAGACTTATACCACAAGAGGAAGCTCATGCCCCACACTGTCTGGATGGTTAGGAACCAAAAGCTGGATAGCCCAGAGACCTAGGGTAGATCCAAACATGACTAGAAAAAAAAAAGACAATGGAATGATTCCTAATGATAATCTGCTATACTCATAGATTGGTGCCTAGCCTGATCATCATCAGAGAGGATTCCTCAGGTGCCTGAAGGCAGATGGGGACAGATGCAGAGACCCACACTCAAACATTAGGCAGAGATCAGGGATCCCTGTGGAGGAGGGGGAGGAAAGAGTGTAGGAACCAGAGGGGTCAAGGACATAGGAGAACATGGCCCACAGAATCAACTAAACAGAACTCATAGGGGCTCAGAGAGACTGAAGCGGCAATCACAGAGCCTGCATGGGTCTGTGCTAAGTCCTCTGCATGTATGTTGTGGTCGCTTAGCTTGGGGGTTTTGTGGAACTCCTAACAGTGGGAGTGGGGATGTCTTTTACTCCTTTGCCTGCTCTTGTGACCCTTTTTTCTCCTGCTGGATAGCCTCATCCAGCCTTGATACTGAGGGTTTGTGCTTAGTCTTATTGCATCTTGTTATGCCAAGTTCGATTGTTATCCCTGAAATGCCTCTTCTTTTCTGAAGGGAAATGGAGGAGCAGTGAATGGCGGGAGGGGAGGGTAGAGTCTGGGGGAAGTGGAGGGAGGGGGGCTGTGGTTGGGATGTATTGTATGGGAGAAGGATAGATTTTTTTAAAAGAAGAAGAAGAAGAAAAGAAGAAAGATAAATGTCTTGCAGCTGGATCTTAGGGAGGCTTCTTCTCAACTGAGGTTCCCTCCTTTCAGGTAACTCTAGGTAGTGTGTCGAGTTGACATAAGACCAGCCAGCACAGTTTGTATATAATTGCATCTGATACCTTATTTTTATTTTTAGTGTACTTCATTCTTAAAAGCCGTTGCTCACAAATATAGGTGCTGCCAGCAAGCAATGGCCTGGGTAAGGTGTGAACGTGAAGCAAGGGATGTTGGTCTCAGGAAACACAGAACCTAGTTCAGTAAAGAGACGTCATCAAATGTTCTTCAAGTTAAAGACCAGACTGCAGCTCTGTGCAGCTCTGTGCTTTCCATTTGGAAACTGGCAGGTAACATTGCGTCAGCTGAAAATGGAGCCCTGGGGCTGAAGAGATGGCTCAGGACTTAAGAGTGCTTGCTGCTCTTAAAGAAGACTGGAGTTTGGTTCCTAGCACCACTGTTTGGAGGCTCAAAACTGTCTGTAACTCCAGACGTAGGTTATACAGTGCTCTCTTCTGGACTCGTTGGCATCCTCAGGCATGCTTGCATATACAGAGACACATAAATAAAAATAAAATAAATACTTTAAAAAATAAATAAACTAAAAAGCACAGCAAAATATTGATTTTTTTCCTGGAAATATTGAGATACACACACACACACACACACACACACACACACACACACACAAAATATACATTGGTTTTTACCAGCACCCACAAGACAGATCACAATGATCTTTAACTCCGGCAACAGGGGAGGGAGTCTATGTCCTCTTCCAGCCTCTGCTAGCAAAAGACAAATGTGGTACAGACACACATGCAGGTAAAATACCCATACACACAAAATAAAAATAGATAAATCTCAAAAAAGTTTAAGTAGAAACAGTACAGAACTTAAGAGAGTTTAAAAGACTGAGAGTCATACACACACACACACACACACACACACACACACACATTTAAAGTGATTTTATTGCTCGCACACTCAAGAGAGTTTACACTACTGGAGAAGAGGCTGTGAACAACTCATATTTCCAAGTGGGCAGGAGGTCCCGCTTAGTCTTACACTAAGGACCCAAACTGGTGAATTCTGCTCAAGCAGAATTTGATATCCTTATCCTTTCTGTTCCCTTCAAGATGATTACAGATAGTGACTGCTTTCTTAATCAAATGGTAGAGATCCTCGGGGAGATCTGGGGCAAGGCCTTTGAATTTAAGAATCCTCAAGGTTGTATTGCCAGTTACGAAACAGACCTGTGAGTCCCCAGGATTACACCTCTTCGGGAGAGAGTCAGGCCTTTCTCGCCCAGTTTAAATCTGATCCTTCATGTTGCCAAATGTCAGTTTTAGTTAGGTGAAGACCCTATGTCGGTAGGGCAGAGCTGACTGGGACAGGCCCTTTCCAGAAGCAGACATGTGACCCATGGTGGCAGGGGTCTGGCAGCAAAGAGAACGGAATCTCTTTTCATACTTACATCAAATGGAAATGCTGGGCTACATATTCTTCACTGTTTACAGGACTCCTTTTAACCAGTGTGTCAAAATACATAAAGCTGTTTGTCTTAATTTGAATTTGCCATATTTCTGCTTCCTTTGGAAAGCTGCTATGGTTTGAAACATGTATTGATAAGCTGGTTTGCACCACGAGGGTGAATTTAGCTCACTTAAATGAGAGGTTAAATTCATTGACAATGTTAATCTATAAGCCAGTTTTCATCATCAAGTTCTAGCATGAATTATGTTTATGATACCATAAAGAACTTGGTAACAGGTCACATCACCATTTCATAATCATAATTTCTTTGCATAAAATCATTTCCACATTTGTTCTCAATTTGGCCATCTTACTTCTGGAAAATCAATGATGTCGCCATAGTTAGCATCACCACTTCTCAGGAATTCCTGGAACAGTGATAATTTAATCCCCTGACCCCTTCGATTTTCACAGTCTTAGTGATGATTTACATGACATTACCGTCTTTAATGCTTTTGTGCATACACTGCCTTGACGTACTATGTAGTGGTACTTACAGAATGTGAGTTGTGGCACCAGCCCCATCAACTAGTAGTCTGTGATGGCTATTCTAGGCTGTCAACTTGACACACCTGGGAAGTGGAATCCACAATTGAACTATTGCCTCAATCAGATCAGCCTATGGGCATATATGTGGGGCATTTTCTTGATTGATAATTGATGTAGGAGGGCCTAGTCCACTGTGGGCATGTGATCTTGGGTTGTGTAAGAAAGTAGGCTGAGCAAAAGCAAAAGCAAGCCAGTAAACTGAGTGCCTCCATGGTCTCTGCTTCAGTTCTTGCCTCCAGGTTCCTGCTTGACTCCCTCCTCTGACTTTCCTCAGTGATGAACAGCAACATGGAAGTGTAAGCCAAATAAACCCTTTCCCCCTTCAAGTTGGTCTTGGTCAGTGTTTTTCACGTCAACGCAAAGTAACTAATGCACCAACCATTAGCAGGGTACCATCAGTAACTCTAAACACCAGATATGTCGACAGTGGACAAAGAAAACCACTTTAACATGTCTTTTAATGTTTCATATCTACCTCTTGATTTAACTATGTCTTTCAATGTCCCAAAGAACCTGTGTCTTCAATGACATTATGTTTGCCCTGAATGTGTCTAATCAAAGTGTCAGGCTGGGTCATATTTGCAGCATCTGTGCTCTTATCCATAATCTGATGCATACAATATAAAATTAGCAGCCCAAACTCTCCAGACTTCTTTTCATAGATTTTCTAATATTTTCAGTTTGTTCCCAATGTTGTCTAGTGAAACACTCCCCTTTTCAGAATGTATTATATCTGTCACACCCTCCACATACTGCGTAAAACACACACCTTTACTAAAGGTTTTTGCTTCTTTTCCTTCTCTTTCCTGTTAAATATATTTACCTTGCAATTAAATTAGCTTTCACAATAGAATCCATCTGAACTGGAACTTAAAAAGAAAACAAACCCGACTTTTGTCCCAACACTAGGTGTTATTCTTTTGGTCCCCGCCCCTTTCCACGCCCACTCTCAGCGACCTCTGGTCTCTTGGAGTCATCCTCAATCTTTTCCCTCTCTCTCTTCTCACTGTACCCCTTTTGCCTGTGCACACGCGCCCCCCTCTCTCTTTCTCTTTCTCTCTCCTTTCCTCTCTCTCTCTCCCTCTCCCCCTCTCTCCCTCTCTCCTTTAATAAAGCTTTATGTCTATTTTCTGTGTCTGTGCCGTTAACCCGCCGCTGCACCGCCTGTTCACCTGCTGCTCTGGTCGCACGTGTTCCGCAGGTCTAAGAACAAAACTAGGGAGGCAGAGACAGGTGGATCTTTGAGTTCAAGGCCAGCCTGGTCTACAGAGCCAGTTCCAGGATAGCCAGGGCTACATAGAGAAAATCTTTCTCAAAAAGCCAAGAGAAAGAACAGAGAGAGAGAAATTGAAGAAGATACTAGATATTATCCTCTGGCCTATACCTGCGCAGACACAATTGAACCTGTGCACACATGTGCACAGATTCACGTGAACAGGTACACAGAAACTACACACACAAACAAGTAGGATAATTCATCTTCTAACTAGCATGAGTGATAAGTTAAAACATTATTGATAATCACCGTGTTTCACTTTCTGGGTCCTCATGGACACAGGTGATGTTTGATGATGTCAATTCTGTTTCTGCACCTGAAAGGGACCAAATGGGAAGCCACAGGCCACTGCAAAATTGACGCCACACATGAGTACAAATAGAAAGAGCATACTCATGTTTATGTTGCATGACATTGCAACATAAAGTCACCTATACAGCTCATATTTGAGAATTAGTTTACAGGTTTTCTTTCTTAAAAATTTATGTATGTATTTATTTTTTTTTACGTACAAATCCCAGTTCCCCCTCCCTCCTCTCTTCCTGCTCCTCTAACTTCCTCCAACCCCAGTCCCCTACTCTTTCCTGAGAGAGGTTAAGGCCTCCCCTGGGAAGTCTACTGTTCCCACTGCCAGTGGTCCCATATACTACCCAAGTCACACCACTGTCACCTGTATTCAGGGCGCCTAGTTGGCTCCTCTGCAGGTTCCCCAGGTGGCAGTCCAGAGTCAGTGATCCTCCACTAGCTCCGGTCAGCTGATTCTGTGGGATTCCCCACCTTGACCCCTTTGTTCATATCGCTCCTCCCTCTCTTCGCCTGGAGCTCGACCCAGTGGTTAGTTGTGGATCTCCACATCTGCTTCATCTGTTTCTGCATGAGGGCTCTCTCTGAGGTTGTGGACTATAGGCTTGTTATCCTTTGCTTTGTGTCTGGTATCCACTTATGAGTGAGAACATCCTATATTTGTCTTTCTGGGTCTGGGTTACCTCACTCAATATGATTTTTTCCTAGTTCCATCCATTTGCCTGCAAATTTAAAGATGTCATTGTCTTTTTTGCTGCCAAATAGTTCTCTATTGTGCAAATGCAACACATTTTCTTTATCCATCATTCTGTTGAGAGGCATTTAGGTTGTTTTCAGATCCTGGCTTTTACAAATAATGCTGCAATGAACATAGTTGAACAACTATTCTTACGCTGTGATTGTGCTTCTTTTGGGTATATAGTCAAAAGTGGTATTGCTGGGTCTTGAGGTAGATTGACTGCTAATTTTCTGAAAAATAGCCATACTGATTTCCACAGTAGCTATACAAATTCCTACTCCCACCAGCAATGGAGGAGTGTTCCCCTTTACTTCACATCCTCTCCAGCATAAGTTGTTATCAGTGTTTTGGATCTTAGCCATTCTGATTGGTGTAAGTTGATATCTCAGAGTTGTTTTGATTTGCATCCCCCCAGTGACTAAGGATACTGAACATTTCCTTAAGTGTCTTTTGGGCACTTGAGATTCTTTCTGTTAAGAATTCGCTGTTTAGATCTGTACCCCATTTTTAAATTGGATTTTTTGGTAGTTTGATGCCTAATTTCTTAAGTTCTTTGTATATTTTGGAGATCAGTCCTCTGCCAGATGTGGGATTGGTGAAGATATTTTCTCATTCTGTAGGCAGCCATTTTGTCTTGTTGACCATGTCCTTTGCTTTACAGAAAGAAGCTGCTACTGATGTTATAATTAGGAATGGTCTCCTGTGCCAGTGCATTCAAGTGTAGGCCCCACTTTCTCTTCTATGAGGTTCAGTGTGGGTGGATTTATGTTGAGGTCTTTGTTCCATTTGGACTTGAGTTTTGTGCATGGGGACAGATGTGGGTCTATTTGCATTCTTCTACAGGTCAGCAATCAGTTATGCCAGCACCATTTGCTGAAGATGCTTTCTTTTTTCCATTTTATATTTTTAGTTTCTTTGTCAAAAATGAGGTGTTTGTAGGTATGTGTGGGTTAATATCAGGATCTTAGATCCAATTCCATTTGTCTACCTGTCTGTTTTTATGCCAATACCAAGCTTTACTTGGTATTGCATTACTGTATCTCTATAACAGAGAATGAAGTCAGGAATGGCGATACTTCCAGATGTTCCTTTACTGCACAAAAGTGTTTTGGTTAGCCGGATTTTTTTTTCCTCCATATGAAATTCAGTATTGTTCTTTAGAGTACTGTTCTTCTGTGAAGAGTTGTACTGGGACTTTTTGATGGGTATTGCACTGAATCCATAGATTGCTTTTGGTAAGATTGTCATCTATGAATAATTGTGCTGGAATTTTGAAAGATTGAATCTGTAGACTGCTTTCAGTAATATTGCCATTTTTACTATGCTAATCCTGCATATCCATAAGCATAGGAGATCTTCCCATTTTCTGATATTCTCTTCAGTTTCTTTCTTTAAAGACTTAAAGTTCTTGCCATACAGGTCTTTCACTTGTTTGGTTAGAATTACCCCAAGATATTTTATATTGTTTGTGGCTCTCAGCCTATTTATTATCTGTATATGGGAGGGCTACTGATATTTTTGATTTAGTCTTGTATCCTGCCACATTACTGAAGGTGTTTATCAGCTGCAGGAGTTCCCTGGTAGAATTTTTTTTGGGTTGCTTTGTTGTCCAGGACTAGATGATTTCAGAGCAGAATTCTACCAGAATTTCAAAAAAGACCTAATACTGATACTCCTCAAATTGTTCCATACAATAAAAGCAGAAGGAACATTGCCAAACTCTTTTTATGAGCTACAGTTACCCTGATACCCAAACCAAACAAAGATGCAACTAAGAAGGAGAATTACAGGCCAATCTTCCTTGTGAACATTGATGCAAAATTATTTAATAAAATACTGTCAAACTGAATCCAAGAAAACATCAGAAGCATCATCCACCATGACCAAGTAGGCTTAATTCCAGAGATGCACGGATGGTTCAACATGCAAAAATCGGTCAATGTAGTCTACCATATAAACAAGCTGAAAGAAAAAACCCACATGATCATCTCATCAGATGCTGACAAAAACCTTCAACAAAATCCAGTACCCTTTCTTGATATAGGTCTTGTGTTTTAATAGGTAGGTCATTTGTTGGTTCCCGGCTGCTTAGCCCCAAATTAATTAGACAGAAACTATATTATTTAAATCACTGCCTGGCCCATTAGCTCTAGCTTCTAATTGGCTAACTCTTACATCTTAATTTAACCCATTTCCATTAATCTGTGCATCACCATGACGTCGTGGCCTACCAGCAAAGTTTCAGTGTGTCTGTCTCCAGCAGCAGTTCCATGGCTTCTGCTTGACTCTGCCTCCTTTCTCCCAGCATTTTGATTTGTTTTCCCTGCCTAGCTCTGTTCCCCTATAGCTTTGCTATAGGCCCAAAGCGTTACTTTATTAACCAATGATATTCACAACATACAGAGGGTAATCCCACATTAGTCTTGGAGAGATCAGGAATACAAGGAACATTCCTAAACATAATAAAGGCAATATGCAGCAAACCAACATGCAACTAAATGGAGAAAACCTCAAAGCGATTCCACTAAAATCAGGAACAAAAGAAGACCGTACACTCTCTTCATATCTGTTCAATGTAGTACTCAAAGTCCTAGCTAGAGTAATACATTTACAGTTTTTCATTGGGCTTCCATCACAGTTATCCCCTGGGCCACATGTATCCCCTGGACCACAGGTTGTACACACCCTTCCTTTTTTAGTTACATTGCTTCCTAATCTACCAATATGTTTGCCTAATTATGGGCTGTTAGAGTGAAAATTTCAAGATCTACTTTCTGGAACAAATTAGACCTCATTTGCTCTTCAAAACAAATGCAAGCTTGGATGAGTCTCCATGTAGAATGAAGAATCAAGAGAGAATGTTACAAACTTTTCTTCCTATCTCTCCTTCACTCCTCTAGCCCTCCCTCTTCTCACTCCTTCCTCTTTCCCAGTCCGTCTGTCTTCAGAACCAAGTACCTGCTAATTCTTTTGTTCTCAGGAAGCAGCATCCCAGCTGATCTGATCTAAGGAAGCACTTTGTGGGGTCTGGAATCAGAGGCAGAGATTGGCCGACTAACCGTGAAAGTTCACTGAGCATCTCAGGGGAAGCATCTAACACTGTAATAACAACAATCACGACAGTATTTTGCTCTCTTCCCAAGTGTCCAAGAGCTTCACCCACATTAGCTAATCTGGTCTAGAGACCAAATGCAATCATATCCTGCCTGCAGCTAATTTCCAAAAGTTATCGGGACACAACAACTTAGTTGTGCTACCGCATTCATTGTGACTCCTTTTCAGTTCTGGTGCCCCGTCTCTTGTTTGAATGAATCTTAATGTCTCTGAAATATGCATTTTCTATCTTTAAAAAATACTTTTATGTTACGTGTATGGGTGTTTTGCCTGCATGAATACTTGGGTACCACATGCATGCCTGGTGCCTGTAGAGGCCAGACAAGGGTGTTGGATCACTGGGAATTGGAGTTATAGGTGGTTGTGAGCCATCATGTGGGTGCTGGGAATCCAGCTTGAGTCCTCTGGAGGAGCAGCCAGTGTCCTTAGTTGAGCCACCTTTGTAGCCCCTTCCCCCTTTAAAATGTAAATGTAAGAATGGAAGTGGAGTCTCTTCATTCCAACACCACACTTCACACCTGGGGACTAGGGACGTGGCTCATTTTTTTTTTTAAAGCGCTTGCTGCTCTTTCCAAGCACCAGAGTTTGCTTCTGTTGAGTGACACACACCCTCCTATAAAAGATATGGAGGATCTCTATAAAAGATACCGAGGATCTGCTGCCACCATCTGGCTTCTAAGGGACTTGCACATGTGTACCCTCACACACACACACACACACACACACACACACACACACACACACGCATGCATTTTTTTTAAAGCACATCTAGACACTATATTTTCAGAAGCATTTCCAAGGCTTCCCTCAACAACTGTGTGAACAGTTTGAAGAGAATTGGAGCCATATAGAAGTGTAAAGATGCCAAATGATTCAGATGTGGTAGCACTGGGCTTTGGCCTTAGGTCCTATAAGTGGAAGCCACTGACCAGCGACTTATAGAGCACATAGGTGTCTATCATCTCAGAGGTGAGGCACATAGTCCGTGGGGAAAGACAGAGAGAGTGGTCTACTGATATCCTGTCCATCTTCCAAAGCAGAGGCCATGGGTACTGTCATCATTGAGAGGCCACTGAGCAGAGTTGCTGCATAGTTATTTGTGGACTTTCTTCTGGCTATTATGCTGTGGAAAAAACATAAACTAAAAATTGAGGCCGTTTCCTCTACAACAAACAAAGTACTGAGCAGCTGTGGGCTCACCAATGCTCCACTGGCAAACCCTGTACCTCCCACAGCGGGCACAACTTTTTCCAAGTATTCCAATATTCTCTTGTCTTCTCAGGACTCTTATGAGTCCAAGTCCACCGTGCCCTTAAATAACTTATATCTTCTACAAAGAAGCTGAAGTGTTTATCTTTAGATGCCCATATATTATTTCTACTCTATACAGGTGAAGGAGCAAGGAGATCCAAGTTCTGTGCCCTAGTTTCTAATACCTGGGATCTGCTTCCACCTCTGCTCATGCACAGCTGTGAGACCTGGAGCTTGTTGCTTTGTGGAGCAAAGAAGCACAACAATGACTGCCATAAAAGGATGCTGGGGACATGGATGAGATTGGGGACATGCTCATCACTGTCACTTGGGGACTTAAGCTAATGGGGCAGACATTATCTCCAAGGTTTGTTTCCAAAAGGAAAAGAGCTCTGAAGGGTGTCTCCTTAGCACCCTGGATGGGTGGCAGGGCCACCCATCTTGATTGGCTAGAACTAGTCATGTGGTATCATCCAACAGCAAAGGTCTGGATAGTACACTTCTCATGGTGCCAGGAAAGCAGAGGGCTTGGGATATTTGGAATGTTATCCAGCATGCTAAGTACTTAGCACCACGGCTGGCAATGCTCTGAGCACTCGCTTCATGCTCGCTACACATTGGTTCAGATCTGCTATCTACAAAGCATCATATAGGTATTGTTTTAATCTATTTAAAAGTGTTGCTGGATAGTAACTCATTGATGTATTATGTGCTCTCTTTTAGAAGTCCCTAACCCTAACTCTAGCCTTTAACAGAAGAATCTTTTTTGTTTTGTTTTGCTTCTGTTTTTTGTTTTGTTTTGTTTTGTTTTTTGAGACAGGATTTCCCTATGTAGCTCCTAGCTGTTCTGAAACTAGCTCTGTAGACCAGGCTGTCCTCAAACTCACAGAGATCTGCCTGCCTCTGCCTTCCAAATGCTGGGATTAAAGGCATGCACCATCACTATTCAGCCAGAAGAATCTTAAATATATGATGTTAAAACTCAAGGAAGGCACCTTGGCCAGAGGTTGGAAAGACTGAGGGGATCTCTGGAAAAGGAACCACCTGAAGTGGGTTGGAACATCCGAGCACTTGATAAGAAGCAGCCAGGGAGTATTTTAACACATAGCCTGTGGGTGCTTTTAGTATTTGCCCATTTGTTTGTTGATTTGCTGAATTACCCATTAGCTGTTTACCCAGTGTGTATATGTGCTCGGCACTTGGGTATTATCATTGAAGCAGATGAAGATGTTGGTCTTGGTGAAGCTTGAGTTTTAGTAAGAGTAGAATAGTGCTGGGCGGTGGTAGCTCACGCCTTTAATTCCAGCACTCAGGAGGCAGGAACAGGCAGATCTCTGTGAGTTTGAGGCCAGCCTGGTCTACCAAGAGCTAGTTCTAGGACAGGCTACAAAACCTGCAGAGTAACCCCATCTCAAAAAAAAAAAAACCCAAAAGAAAAAGACAAAAAGAGATAAATAGTAGGAAGACTAGGAGATGAGGTGTTAGGGACTGATTGGTCCTCGTTCTTTTGTTGTTTTGCCACCGTCTTTGGAGCAGGCAATATAGCAAGTGTCCATGAGGATGTGCTACAGAATTAGTTGGCCTGGGTTTGAGTCCCTGCCTTGTCCCTTCATTACCACAACATGCAAGTTACTTTAGTTTGAAGCATCTGTGTCTCCATCTACAAGTACACAACTATGGGAGGAAAGTTCATAGCAGTCTTGGAGAGGACAGAGTTTGCTATGAAGAGCTCTGCAGCCAGAGCATGACACATCGTAAACCATTTTGGATGTTACACTCTTGTCAGGGAAAGCTTTCCGTCTCTTGGATTATGCACCGTTATCGGTTGGTGGTGAGTCCTGAGATCCTCTCAGGTTCCTTAGGTTCTTCTCCCTACAAGGCCTTTGAGGAAATCCACAACAAGTGTACATGTGATCCTGTGGACTCTGGCATGTCATTTGTTCCATGGTATTCTTCATGATCTGCCCCCAGCATAGCTTATCTTCTTCCCAGTGAAGGTTAACATGGCATTCTCTGTCTTTACTGGATTTCTGTTTGCCACACTGGTGGGTTTTGTTCTTTCCTGGAACTTGGTGCACCACTTCGATACACTTCACTGATTAAAAACATTCTCTGAATAAACTTCAACACACTGGCAAGGGATCTCTGCCATAGAAACTCCCAAGAATAAAATTGCAGGCCTCTCCATGTGGAGAACAAGTATCTGGGAAAGTAGCCACGTTAACTTAGGCTGTACCAACTCATAGATGCTCCCAGATGACTCTCCCGGCCGCCTTGCCATAGTGCCCTCATACATGACCTTGTAGAACACACCTTCCCCATACTGTGGACTGGAAGTCTGTGTCTTCCTCACATTCATATGCTGAAATTGAAGCCCCTCAGAGTGATGAGATTTGTGGGTGGACGTGATTAGATCATGAGGGTGGAGCCCTCATAAGTGGGATTAGTGCCCTTGTAGAAGAGGCCAGGGTTTGTTTGCTTCTTCTGCCATGTAAGGACATAGCAAGAAGACAGATGTACATACAGAAGTGGGTCCTCAGCAGATACTGAACCCCCAGCACCCCAGTTCTGACTTACAGGCTCTGGAACTGTGAGGGTGAACTTTGGTTTCCTGCCACATTTGACCTGGTAGTACAATGTCAACTGTCACCAGTGCAGATAACCCTCCAGGGCTCACACTGGCATGTGTGTGTGTGTGTGTGGGGGGAAGGTGTAGAAAAGCAAGAACAGCTAGTGATTCTATGGCAGCATATGGATGTTGGCCCCTATCTTTCCTCCTGTGGGTCATATGGCACAGTGTCTCACATAGAATGTACTGATCACTAATGATAGATACTTCTCAAACAAGGTGGTAAAGTCCTGAGTGAACCAGAGTGGGACACCTCATGTGTGGAGGGCCACCATCTAATCAGGTGAGACTGTAGATGAGAGCCAGTGCCAACTCTCACCGGTAGGAAACCATCTAAACTCAGCAGATCGCAGTTCCTCCTCCATAAAATGGAAACCTACGAATCTGATGAATAAATAACAACATGCGCCTTTATTTGATTTACTTTTGCTGACTACTTATTTCACAATAAGGGATGTGTATATTGATCTGACTGAGTCAACAGGGCTTTAATTCAAGATAGTAACAAATTGATATCATATACTACTGTGTTTTTTTTTGTTAGGGAAACAGAGAGATGAGAAGGGGGGAAAGGAAGGGGAGAGAAAGGGAAGGATATGGAAGGAAAGAGAAGGGAGAAAGAATGACTAGTGTTGACACCAAGTCAAGGTAAACCCCAACTTTGTGGGTATGGATAGCCTCAGTGTCTTCTCCAGGTTTCCTATACTCTTGTGAGCTACTCACGCATCTGCACAAGAGCTTAGGTTTATATAGTTGTAAAGGAATACATGTGCTGTAGACATCGTTGCTATTTGTAATTGTACAAAGCATGCTGAGCAGGAAGCCTACTGGGGAAGTCTGCACACACCACCTGCTGCCCTCACCTCTCTGGTCCTTGGTCCTGATCCAACCACTTGCTTAGCTGTGCTCCTTCATGTGAGAACCCCACCTCCTGTGCTGCCCACTTCCCATGCCCTTCTCTAAGAAGCCCTTCCCAAGCTCTTCCCAAGGAAGCCCCCTACTGCCTGACTCTGCCCTCCGCAGCTCCCAGATGGGTGATGTCTTTCTCCTAGTGCCTGAGGTGACCTGGCACTGTGACTTGTCATCCCCTAGCGCCCTCACCATGAACCCAGGATGTATTCACCATAACCAAAGCTTAGCCCTTTTTCACCCCCGAATCCCAGACCACCTGACACTATAGATGTGTGTTGGATACAGAGGTGAAGGAAGCTGTGTGAAAGAAGGATAGAATGATCCCCAGTTTCAGTCTACTGGCACAGCCAAATACGAGCCCAAGAAATGGGGCTCCTCAGATGCAGTTTGGATGGCTTTTTTTTTTCCACACCCAGCATTTGGGGACTTAATGTGCTTCCCAGGGTGGTTGGTGACATTAATATGGGACAGGTGCCGCATCTCCTGGCATCACTCTCCCATGGCTCTCTACACACAAACGCGCTGCCCTCAGGGTAGGTCTGTGCTCCAGGACTGAAGCAACAGCACCACCCGCTGGTCTCAGTGCCACAGCGTGCGTTCTGGCTTGGGTGATCTTGGGTGCCCTCTTGTGGACTTTTGGAAGATGAGGCACGGAGTGACTTGGTGACTGGGGAACCTCCCCTGTGGTGTCTGACTTTGCGGACTGATGTAAAAGAAAGCATAAAGATTAAGGCTTTGCTACAGCTTCAGTGCTACAGCTTCAGGTCAGAGGCATAGATACAAGGAGTTTCAAGACACACTTCTCCATGCGGCAGATACAGCAGTGGAAATGGTGTTGATGGAGAGGAAAGAGCCGTGGAGCATGATGAGGAGGAGCTGGGGGTGAAAACACTTGGGAGGAAAGTTCAGAAGGGGCTGTTGCTCTGTCCTATGCTGGGGCCACTAACACCAGCAAGGAGCAGCACGCTGGAGCACAAAGCCCTTCTCCAGGATGTATTCGTGGCATGCTTGCTTCCCTCTTTCTGAACTGATGGGCCCTCTGCGTTATTGGCAATAATTAGCTGTCCCTGGCCAGGGCTCAGCCTCAGCTCCTGTGTCAGCCATATAAGAATCTCAGTGTCTTGGGGACGTGAGCTAGGCTTGAAATATACTTCCCTGAAAGGCTTATTTTGTTTGGGGACAAGTCTCATACACATCTGTCCTACCAAGAAGTGACCGTTGGTGTTCATTGCTGTCAAACACAGTCTTCCCAGGAAAGTGGCAGGCAGCTGCCCTTGAAGGCCTGCTGGAAGAGAAGGTCTCGCCTCGGTAGGACTTCAAAACAACACCAGAAACACTGGGGAATGACTGTTGACCGTGCAGCCGAACCGGTCATGCTCAGGGTTCCCTGAATAGAGCTCTGCTACCTGTAGTGTCCCCACCAGCATCTCATAGGTGCCTGGGGAGACCAAATGGAGACCAATGGCCATAAGTACAACTTAGTTTTGGACATATGTTTGGCTTTCCCCTTTATTCTGAATGCACTCAGTCCTCTGAGGTCCTGCCAAACAGGAAGTAAGGAAAAATAATGAAACAGTATCCTGGCAGTATTTGTCTATGGGAAGCATAACTTTACGGGATCAACCACATAGCATGGTGACCCCAGAAAAAGAAGCATACTATATATTTAAATATTACACAGATTATATATTTTAAGTGTCTTCATTGCAAAAGGTAATGTTAGGCATTATATATATGTGTGTGTGTGTGTATGTGTGTATATATACATATATATCATTATATATATTATATATAATCAAAATTTATCTAGTTATCAATTCATACACATATCATAATGTAATGCTTTATTCCTTAAAACACTAATTTTAATTATTCCTTAAAACACTCATTTTAATTTCCAATTAAAAAGTTTGCAAAATGTAGCATGATAAACTGTATGTCAATATGACATGCTCTCATTTAAATCAACTGCCGGTAAGTATTGTGAAGGGAAACTTGGCAGGTCAGTAGCACAGGCATGAAGGACGCTATCTGTCAGACAGAATGGCCAGGTCAGTGGTCTCTGAGAAAGTGGCAGTGAGGTAGAAACAGCAGAGTGGGGGAATGAGCCATGGGACATCCAGGGAAGATCGTTCCGGATAAAGGACTGATTCAGGGATGTGCTTAGTGTGCTTGAAGAAGATCAGGAAGCTGGGGAGAGCTGGGAAGTGAGGCTATATCCAGGCGTCAGTCTCAGACTTTGATGCTAAGAAGCAAATAGTCACCGAGATGCAGAAGCATCGGTGTAGTGAGCCAGCTCGGCTCTGAGAATCCTTGTGTCCCTCGTCTGTACTGGAGGATGCCCTAAAGGACAAGCACTAACTATATATAAGAGGCAGGCATTGACGGTGGTGGAAGGTGTGAGCTAAGCATCCAATGCATATGCAAGGACTGGGGACTTACAACGCGGAGGTGGCATTTGTCTAGCACCTGTGAGATCCTTTCAGGAGCAGGAGAGGGTGGCACGTGAAAGTACTAGTTCTGAAGGCATTCTGGAGTTGGGGAGTAGCCTGGGGTATTCAAGCATGTCTGGATAAGCTGGGTCGGGAGCGCTTAAGCTGAATTTTGTGAAAAGAGCTCATGAAGTTAAGGAAGGGAAGAAGGGGTGTGGTCTTGTTGACAAATACGCCAAACTGTCTCCTAACAGAGTAATGGGACCCAAAGGTGGGGGAGCAGACTAAGGAGGAAGGAAGCAGGAAGGTCCCCTCTGTCCAAGGGAGATAAGAAGCTTTGCCCCTTAATTCAAAGTCGCATCTGGGGTCAAAATGACCAGGACTCTGATGCTATTATTTGCAGAGAGGGTAATGGGTTCCCCAGAGGCTTCATCGTCTCCAAGTGCTGAAAAGGATGGTTACCTCATAGGCCAGGGGACCTACTTGCCCTTGAGTCAAGCAACCCTGTCCCTGGGGCTGTCTCTGGAAGGATGGAGGCTTAACATTATCCAAGTGCATGTCTTTCACCATGTGAATGGCTGTCTTTGCGTTCTGTCCAAGACTTCAGGTGACTCGGGATCTTACGACCAGGGATCATCTGACAACCGGTGTGGCTACCATAAATGAGTATGCTCCGATCTGATCTCCACTCCCTGGGATGATGACGCCCAAAATTTCAACTCCTTAGAGCACAGATGGGGGTATGGGGCATCGGACTGTGTTCCCCGAGAACTGTAGAAGTGGCAAGTGTCCATGGTCGAGTGCTAGGCCCTGCCTGCCAGCAGCACTCTGGTGTCCACCTGATGCCACCATCTATGAGATAATGTCTCTCCATTTTGGGATGGTGACATAGTTACATCAGATCTCAGTGGCCAGTGCTCACATTCCAGCTGAGACTCGTGTGACAGCAGAGAAACCTGAGCTCAGAAGGACATTCTCAGGCTCAAGAATCACAAACCTGACAAGGAAAGGAGTCTGATCAGAAAACAACAGCATTTGGGTTATTTTAATGCCTGGATTTGAACCGCGCTTTACTTGGAGCCCCTCTGCCGCAGGGCTTTTGTGCCAGGTGACACTGGCAAATGACTTGAGGACAAGGTTACATTTAATGGCAGTTCACCACAAGGTGTACAGACACTGCTGGGAGCAGAAGCCTGGTTTGGCTTGGTTTTCTGTGCTCAGTGTGGAGTTGACAAATGGGCATGGCCTACACTCTGGGTATTTGCAACAGATGGCATACTGTGCTGCAAGGAGAATGAACCCCTCCCCTGTGTCTAGGTCCTGAACACCCCTACCCCTGAGCTTAGGCACTAGGGTATTGAATGCATCTAGGCATGGTCTTTGATCACTCTAAATTTGCAACAGAGAGAGGAACTTCTTTGAGAGGTCCCTGTCAGCCAATCAATTCTCGGAGCAGGAAATACGCATGTGCCTGCTATCCACCAAGCATTTTGTCAGGTGCAGTGAGAGGGAGACCTTCTGTACTCCATGTAGTCTATATCCTCAGGGAGAGCACACTTACAGAATGGAGACAAGAGACACACTTAGGAAAAGACAAACCCTCAAAAATTCAAATGGTCTGCAGCTCTGCAATGGAAACATGGCCTGAGAAAATGTCAGGGACAGGGCCAACAGTTAGTGCACAACTGTAGCAATGAGTTACAAGACTCCTTTCCCAGAGACCTGGGACAGTCTGTGTGATGTGGGTCTCCCCTGTGTATGCTGTGAATATGTTTTATTGCCATTGGTCAGTAAAGAAGTTGCTTTTGGCCAATGGCTTAACAGAGTAAAGCCAGGTGGGAAATCCGAACAGAGATGTAGGGAGAGAGAGTTGGCAGAGTCAGAGAAATGCCATGTAGTTGCTGCAGGAGACAGACTATGGATGGAAACTTGCTGGTAGACCACAACCACATGGCGATACACAGATGAATAGAAATGGATTAATTTAAGATGTAAGAGCTAGCTAGAAATATGTATAAGCTAATAGGCCAACCAGTGTTTTAATTAATACAGTTTCTGTGTGGTTATTTTGGGTTTGGGCATCTGGGAAACAAAACGAGTAGCCTCCACTAACAGTCTATGTTCAGCTGACCGTCTTGTGGAAAGAGAGCACCTAACTTGTCATCTAAAAATCTGAAGGTTGGCACCTGTACAGAGCTGTGAATGGTCATGCGACAATTGAGTGCAGCCCAGAAACCTTGATACTGGACCTATGGAGCAGAAAGCCCATTGGTGGAATTGCTCTTCCCTGGAAGGCGGAGGCTGAGATTGGCATCTACATCTTACAGTGAACACTGGTACAGGGAAGCAGGGACATCCATCGTTGCATGGGAGGCCAGAAGGCTGAGGGCTCAGGCTTAGTTTTTCCAATGATAATGATGGATGCATACTACACAGTGGGGCCAGATGTTGTCCTTAGATGCACTGACTGGCTGAAACCTCCTGCCTGTCTGTCTCTGTGAGAGAGCACCATGCTTATTCCCATTTCACAGACAAAGAATCTAAGGCACAGTTTCTACGCCACTGACCCGTAGATCCAGAGCTAGTCACTGGCAGAGTTGGAGTGCCCCTTCGCTATCTGTTGGCATAGCCCATTCAAGTCTGCAATCCCTGTCCAGTGGGAGAGCAAGCCTGGGCCAAATATCAACTGCCTTTTGGGTTTATTGTTGGTCAAATGAGGACATGGCTAACTCCAAGTTACCCAAGATGTTGCTAAGAGCTAAGTTGGATAATGAGCATAGTATGAATCAGGAAACCCCATGCACATGTGAAGTTTATTTCTCAGGAGAATGCTCCAAAGATAAAACGAGATGAATAAGGGGTACAAAATAAAGGTGTGAGCCCCACTGATCCACACACCCACCCTCCTGGGAAAGGCTAATTCGAGGCAAGGCCCATCCATTTTATGAACATTTGATGGCATGACTTCTTCAGAATCCTGATCACCTGGACTATGCAGGGAAGAACTCTTCCTTTGAGGAGGCTGGAAGAGCCAAGCCAAAAACATTCCTTTCACAGACACCCTTTCTCTCCTTCGTCTTTCATTACGCTTCTGTTCTTCCTTCCCTCACTGAGACTCACACGAGCTTGAAGAAAACCTCCAAGGAAAGCCAAGCTGAACACAGCGGCCACTCGTTCATCTCATGACATAGCGTGGAGACCACCATCATAAACTGGCCTGGATCTGACTCTAATGATGTCATCAGGTGGGACGAGGACTGTCTGTGGTTCCATCCAACCTCTTTGTATGCAAGAAATCAAAGACTAGGTGCGATGACCGGTCCACGGTACGCAGTGCCCGTGACTAAATGCCGGTTACTCTGATGACAGGAAAACACATCCCTCCCATTTCATTACATCCCTTCCAGAAGGGGTTGGAGTGGGTAGGAATTTATTAAAGATCCATAGTGTGCTTTATGTCAGCCACAAAGCACGACATGAGGTTTTGTTTTTCAGCTCATCTCTTGAATGGTTCATCTTTTCCTTGGTGCTGCCCGAAGAGCTGAATATGGATAACCTACAGGAGTCTCAGGGCTGCTATTAATCATGTCTTCCCGTGGCAAGGCCATGCTTCCCTTTAGGTTTCAACCAGTACCTGTTTACTGTGGTAGGTGTTCCTGAGAGCAGGAAGAACCACTGGGAGTTACAAATGATCAAAAAAAAATCTAAAAAATCTCTTTGATCTAGGAGTTTAGGGGTTGCGAGGTCAGTCTGGTACTGGCACAAAATCTGCACCTTCTCTGAGCCCATTCAATTCCTCATGGTCCCGAGGTCCTTTCACCCCAGCCATTGAGAGACTGTAGCTGGATATGTGCTTATGAGGTAACTGGAGCAAGAGCTGCCAGCCTGGGGTCCATTTCCACCTCACATCAGACAGGCTAAGTCAAAGGCATTGGCCACAGGAGCCGGCCAGTTACTGTGGCAGCAGCCCAGGAGCTAGCAAAGTTTCAGAGAGAAGCAAATGAAGCTGTGGAACTCACTTGAGACCCCTCTTTCTGAGAGAAAGGTGACGTGACCTCCCCTCCCCTGATAGGTTTGCACAGCAGAAGGGAGTTCTGGGGGAGGCAAAGCCCGAGGCATCCCTGTTTGCTTGCTCGGAACAGGATGTTCTTGCTGTCTCTGGGTAGTTGAAGGGGACCTGCGGGGAGGGGGCTCATATCTACAGGAAGCTGGGAAGAAAACTTCCAGATGGCAGAGAGACTTCGAAATTCACCGGAAGGAAAGAAAAGTGTTGTTCACTGTGAGAGGATACCGGACAACTTCATTTACTCATCAAACAACAGTGCACACAGTTCGCCACCACCATCACCAGCCTGAGCGAGGGCTGAGGGGCGAGTCTGGGCACCCGAGACTTTGCTACGTGACAGAATATGTGAGGAGAGAACTGGGAACCAGCCACATTGTTCAATGCTGGGGAGACTGAATCAGGCTGCCTGTGGGGAGTTTACAGCCCAGAAGGGAAGACAGCCGTGTAGACAGTCTGA